>NW_017728909.1:784434-807684 GCF_001723895.1 Crocodylus porosus | reverse complement strand
CCTTCCCCTCCCCAAGCCCCCCAACCCATGGCTGGTTCCACCTGCCCCAGCTCCCAGTGCTTTAAAAAAAAGCTCCCACTCACCAGCTCCTGCAGCAGCCTCAGGGCTTTGGGGGGCCCATGTAGAGCTCCCCTATGCAGCATGGGGCAGTGGGGGGCAGCAGGGATTGCCCTCCGCCTGGCAGCACCTGGTGAGTCTGGGCTTTTTTTTTTCCCCCCCCAAAGTGCTAGGCGCTGGGGCAGGTGGGGCAGCCATTGCTGGGCTGGGAGAGCAGGTGGGGAATGAGCCTGGGCAATTCGGAGATTCGGCAGCAGCCGAATCTCGAAATGGATTCGGGACAGTGGTTCAAATCGCTGTCCCCTGAATCGGCTGAATCCAAAGCAAATACTAGCTGTTTCGCACAGGCCTAAGTAGAAGCTGTTGCAATAGGCTGAAAAACTGGGCCTTTGGTGCTGTGCTTAGAGAAAAGATGAGAAAAAGATGTTAACTTGAACTGTACTAAGAGAAGGAAATTTCTTTACCATTGGCAAAACCAGCAATATTACCACAGTGTGCTTAAGCCTGAAAAATCTATACCTTGACCCGGCATGCAAAAAGTGGTGGTGGATTTTGTACTCATCTCTTGTCCATGAGACTGAGTTTATCATTTTAGAAAATCATAAGGAAACATTCCTAAATGATATCCTAAAAGTACTGCAGTGCATCATACAGGAATGTTGATTTTGTGTGCAGTGAACAGTGCTAGTGCCATTTATACTCATTTTCTTTAAAACGCTCTATAGGAATGACAGTGGATAGATGGATTCTGAGTTATGGGTGCATTGAGTATGTGGAGAACTGCGAGTAGTGATCACTTGTAATGAGGACAGTAACCTTGGCACAAGATGCTTCCTAGGAATTGTAATGAGTAGCTACAGTTAATGGTCCTTTCCTAAATTTCAGGGTGTCGGTCTCTTTGCAGGTTGTTAATCCCCTAGAAATACCCTGTCTCTACTATTACTACTGGAATACACTTTACACATCAGTGATTGCTGCTTATAATGCTTTCTGTTTTACACTTACTACTCTGAGATCAATGTGGTATTTTTACTTCTATGTGTCTATCCATATTATTTCTTTTGAAGGTGTAAAAACTGCTTTGCTATAGCAATAAAAGATATTAAAAAACCGGAAACGTACAATTTAAAATTAAAGCTAGGTACTTCTACTTGCATTCTCTGATTCATTTTTTAGGCTTTTTCATCAGGCCTTTTTATAAGATGATGCTGGGGAAACCAATAACTCTGAAAGACATGGAATCAGTGGTAAGTGAACATTTAAATCTTATTACTATTGTCAATGATGTGAAATTCTTCTCTGGGGAAATTATAAAAGCTAATACTTCCAGTAAAAATTGTGTAATGACAAACAAGCTTAGAGCTGTGAGAATTTGGGAACCACACCTGTCTCTTTTAAATCAAGTAGTCATTTATGTCTGCCACAGTACTGATTATTAGAGTAGCACACTTAAAATGGGGAGGTGGGAAATAAGTCAGTAAGGGAAAACAATATGAGATAGTGTACTATGCTTTACATTTTCTACTATGTCGCTTCTCTTCCCACTATTAGTAGAACCACTGACAAGTGGTATGTTCTACAGCTAAGCAGCTCTGATATTGGAGGGGAGGATAAGTTTTGGTTTGCTAAATTGACCTAGTCTTTCTGAAGAAAGCAGAAAAGTCAGTCATAGTTGTGGAGGATGAAAAAGGTAGTCATCTGCTGGATAATTTTCTACTCGACAGACTCAGTGCCTGTAATATAAGTATTGTTTTTATTTATGCCTCTGATCCTTCCTTTGTGCATTTATCAGTCCCCCCAGTTCCTCACCTGCCCATGAAGTGGTGTCAGGCTCTTCAGTACTTCGCCCTTCTAAGGGAAAAGAGATTTTTTTCTCAATAGTTATAGGCTCACTGATACTGCCTAATGCTAATTTGGCTAGCATTTATTCATAGAACAGGAGTTCACATTGCAAAGTAAAGGAGCCTTTGAGATGTAATATCACTTTCCGCCCCCAGCCTAGACATAATATGTATCATGGTTGAAAAATTCTAAATATTAAATATAACTAATAACTAGTTACGTGATGTCCATGAAGTTGTGGTCTCAATTAAGGCAGCGTGCTGATATTATTCCTGTCTCCTTCTAATTTTTTGGGTTCTTTCTAATTCTCCCATCATAACCACTGTTCAGTATCTTTCCTGCATCTTACAGATCTATTCTGAGATCTATCTTGGGGTGGCGAAAAATCATCCTAACCTAGGGGCTTTCAGCCTTTTTGGATCAGTGTAGCCCTGGCGGCCAGATGTGGAGCCTGGGGGGCATGTGGCCAAACACGGAATGGCAGCAGCCGCCGTGTGCAAGCTTCCCCCGTGTCTGGCCGGATAGGCGGTGGCAGTGTGGGGTGGTGCATTTGTCCCCACCCGCTCATGCATACCCCCTAGGGCCTTCTCAAGTATCCCTGAGGGTATGTGTGCCCCTGGTTGACACCCCCTGTCCTAAGCTATTGCTCTTCCTGAAATTAGATGCAATACCAACTCTCCCGATTAGCTGTTAGCTCTGCAACGGCTCTTCTGATTTTCTTGACGGTTTGTTCAGTGGAAAAGAGCTGGACACAATTGATTTTTGATCTCAAGTGTCATTGCTATTTTTCAATCACTGGCACATTGCAATGAAAGCATTGCTTTAAAAATGTGCTTAACCGGCTTGACCTCTGCTTCTTCTACCATCATCTTTGTCACAATCACTAGGCTTTAGCTGGCTAGTTCTTGCATTAAGGACACATGCATAAATCCTATTCTGATCTTATTTTAAATGAAAACTTTGCATTTGGTCTCTTGGCTCTTGTTCTTAACTTTAAAATTTGTGGTCACATTTACAGGTGAGGTTTTCCATTTTTCCTTTTGGCTTGTTCCGCAAGGACAAATGTTATAATATGAGCCTTCCAGAAAAATACATGGGATCTTGTTGTGGTTGAACTTTTTTAAGGTTTCATCACTTTAATTATAAACAATTTAATAGAACTATCAGCTTTAATACAGTGGTGATCTTTGTTATGTATAATATGAAGCTTGGTCTAGAAGTAGGAAATACTATCAAGCTTTTATACTTTTCTAATTTGAGGTATTTTTTGTGTGACTAACATAATCGTGAACAAATTAAGGCACATATATGAAAAAAACATAGTATTCCAGATTGGTATAATGTAAATTAATAATGCAAGTTGTCTGATCTCGACTATATTAAACCAAAATCCAAGGGAAGATTTTATGGATATCAGTCTGTTTTCCTTATTTCTAGAGACTTGATTTTTAGGTTTATTTTTATTTCTTGCTTGAAACTAGATTCTAATAGTCTATAAATATAATATTTTTATTCTCAAAAACTGCTTAACTAACCTATGCTGTTGCTATAGGATAGTGAATATTACAATTCCTTGAAATGGATCCTGGAAAATGACCCAACAGAGCTGGATCTCATGTTTTGTATAGATGAGGAAAACTTTGGACAGGTATGTATGGGTTATCAGAAATTATCATTAATGTGATTTCAGAATGGTGTTTTCCTCCTCCCTCCCAACCACCTCCAACCACTAATATTTTCACAATGGGTAATTTAAATAGCATTTAAGACATGTATTAATAATGTCTATTCATATGCAGGGTTCAAATTGTAGTCTTTCTTTCTTCCTAGGCTAACTAAAATTATAGGAGAGCTAGAGAAGGCCAGTGGTGAGAGGTGCTTCTCATCCCAAAGCATCAGCCCTCCCAGCAGATTAAATTCTGATGTTGGCTGCTACTGAACAAAGTGTTGTGCAGTACTTGTCTTAGAAAAATATGGCCTCTATCTGGGACATTCAGGGTTGTAAAGAAAAGGAGAAAGTCTATGCTTTATGGTTCTGGTAGAACCGTAAACATTTCTCTGTAATGTTAAGTCCAAGGTGGTTCAGGAAAGGAGAATTAAAGGGTGGAATTAAAAGTCAGACATTGTGCTTTGGTTAGCACATTCATTAGGCAGATAGCACAGAAAGAGACTTTGTATCCAATAAGTCTCTTGCAAACCACAGGTGTAACACCTTGACATGCATTTAGCAGTCAGATAAGACTAAAGAGAAATAAGTAAAGTACAGCTCATCAATAGAAGTTGCTCTTCAGTTTTCTGGTGCAGCAACATATCCTTAAACCAGAGATGCTCAACCCCTGGCCTGCAGGGCAGGTCCAGTCGCTGGTACTGTGGTGCTCCCTGCAGTGGAGGAGCAGTGGCACCACTCCGCTGCTGCAAAATTTCCACACCCATGCAGAGCCCCATGGGCCAGATTGTGTGGCCCTGCATACTAGATTGGGTGTGCAGGCCCAGATGGGGGCAGTGCAGTTTGATCCCAGTATGTGGGGGCTGGGTGGGGCAGTATGGCCTGATCCCAGCACACAGGGGCAGGGTGGTTCAGGGCCCTGCACCTGATCCTGGTGGCTGGGGTGGTATGGGGCCTCAGACCTGAATCACTGTGTTGGGGCCCGCTGAGGCAGCATGGAGCATGATTCTGATGCAGGGGGCAGAGTCTGACCCATGGACCATTCCCACACCACTCATCTGGCTTGCAGGGCCAAAAGGTCAAAAACTGTTGCCTCAAGCTATTATAGTTTGTCTCAGTGTTATCAGTTGGCCCCTGAAAATCGCTGATCTTATTTTATCAAAGCATACTTCATGGGTATAGACCAGTTTTTGAATGGAGGTGCTCTGAGGTGGTCCTTGGCCAGGTGTTGCATATAGAAGCTTTGTGTGCAGATACAGGCTTTGAGTTTTCTCCATGAGGGTGGGAAATTAAATGCATGTGATCTTTACTAGTAAATCTGCCTCAGCTGGTAACTTTTTTCCTCCCTATTACTGTTGATTTTAACTAGCTATGGAGTTTAGATATTTCACAAATGTGTGCAGGCAGCTACATCTTTTTAAATGACGCAAACATCCCACATTTTGTCTAGTAACGTTTATAATTCTTTGCAAATATACTTTGTGTGTGTAACACACACACACACACACACACACACACACTCTGGAAGTTTTGGGAATGCTTTGACCTAGTTTTTATCTAGTACTACTCTCACTACTGCAACTTCTACTGTTTCATTTTCTAAAAACATAAGGAGAGCATTAAACAATAAGCTGAAAAGTAACATGATGGGTGGAGCTTCATTTTTGTCTAATTTACCTCCCTTTAGGTATAGGATATTATTCATAATGAATCTCATTTCATCTGTAGTCATCTCTGACTCTAGGTCACTTTGGTGTCATTTCTGTTCCTTTAGTAGTAAGGCTATTTTTATGCAGAGACAATTTCTTTTTATTGTCTTCAGCCATCTGTTCTGACTGTAGATGACTTCGCAGGTTGGTTTCATTACTGTCTCTGCATCCCACCGCTCTTTCAAAACATGCTTATTACCCCTACTTTTGATGTCATCAGCAAATTTGATCTTGGCTTGATACTTCTAACTGAAAAAAAAATGACAGGTTCTGTTTTTTTATGCAGCAAAATTCCCATTGAATAGTCAATGGGACTATCAGCACACACTGTGAGAAGACTAGAAATTAGATGCAAGCACAGTGGCATAACTAGAGCAGGCCAAATAGGGCAAAAAAGAGTGGCTGCTGTCCCTGTGCCCTGGCTGCCCAGCTGCCTCCCTACACTACTAGGCTGGTCTAGGACGTGTGTCTTTTCTTGTTGCAGATTATGTGGAAATGCTTTGTGTAGCACTAGTAGGCAGCAGGCCACAGTTTGAGACTAGGCTGATTTATTATGTGTATAACTTAGCTTCCTTGCTTCTCAGTATCACTCTCATTGGGAATTTCGTTATCATATTGTACTGGATGCAAAAAAATGTAATATGACTTCTTCTGCATGGCTTTTGCCATATTCAGGATATCAAAACTGGTGAATGATTACGTAAATTGTACATGTATAAGAATTCTGTAAAAGGTGGCATTGCCCATATATGTGTTTTGCATGTTGAGTTGTTTTCTCTTCACCTTCTGTAAAGGAAAAACTGTTTTCTAAATGAATCCATTGAAGAAATGTTTAGATGCTATTTACAATATTTCTTCAGATCATCTATCCAAAAATGTGCTTTTTTCCATATTTGTTTTTGGTAACGTGGTATACTAGTGACTCTGTTCTGTTGTTTCTCTTGTCAAATAAAAACTTCAGTTTTTAGTGGCAACACAGCTTCCAATGCTATATTCTGGGTGTGCTGCCACTCAATCTTAAGGTACCCAATTAGGGAATAATAGACTTCATATAAACCCATTCAGTACCTCTCAGCTGAGGTGTACTAGCTCTAATACTGATCTCTCTGTGTGTCTCAGGAGCTGGACTAAGACCAGACCTCCTGTTAGAAAGACTAGATGCCCAACAAAACTATCTCAGATTTATCTGACTATAGTCATTTCATTGTGATAGAAAAGGGAAAATGCTGCTTTCACATTCAGCATTCATCTATTCTTCTGGTTGCATGATGCTGATAATATATGGCAGCTGAGTCTTTAGTTGACAGTATTAGAATTTTACCTTTTTCTTCAAGAGAAGACCTACAAGTATGTTAAAAGGAAGTCATTTAGGTTGCTAAGTCAAACGTTAGAAAGTTAGGAAATGCTATATTTACAGTTAGCTCCATAATGTTAGTTCTCTCTCCTGTGGGGAGGTAATAGTCTTTTGGCATACTTTTTTTTCCTCCCCCGAGGACACCTATATCACTGTCGTTGCACAGGTCAGCTACAGAACATTGCAGAATTGAGGTTGTGTGTAGGTTGCCCACTAGCCTATTCTTATTCTAATTTCTTCTTTAATGAAGGATTTTGGCAACTATTACAAATGATTCTCATTTGTTAGGAATGTAGGAAGGAATTACACAGTAGCTATTTTGAAGATGCAAAGAGCCTAACAGGTTCTTTAAAAATAGGAAAAGAAAAGACCTGTGTTTATGCCATGTTCACAACTCTTAATGACAAAGATATTACTTGCCGTTGCCTAAATGCTGCATAGTTTCTGATGACAGGAGAGGCACAGGCAACAAAAACTCACCCCCCCCTCTTCTTGCATGCCATTATTTGCATCTGTGACCTAAATATCATTATCCCACATGCTCTTGACAGGGTAGCTGGTTTGTGGTTTGCCTTTTGTTGTCTTTTTTTGACCTTCAGGGTACTGCACAGCTGGGAATCTGTCTGCTCTGAGTGCTGTACATTATTGATAGATTTTTATCACCTCTTTCCTCAGCTCCATTTTAATAGGCAATTAGTGAATTATTTCCCTAGCGACTAGGAACCCTTGAAATGAAAACGCTAAGATATGTATAATAGGGAAGTCAACAGCTTTACTGAACCAGGTCTGGGCTCCACTACAGCTCACTCTTTAAGACTTCAAGGTAGAAGGTAGCCAAGTTTAGTTACACCTGAAGGCAAACAGTGCGTGCCTGTCCTTGTCTCCCTTCTGGATCAAAAACAGTCCAATCACATATATCCTGCACTAGAATGAGTTAATTAGGTCTTATTATGTCTGCAGTATGATTAAATACCTAATCACAGCATGACCTGTGTTTAAAGTAATGCTTCTGAAGGATTCTCTGCAGGCTTGCTGCTGTTTTGCCTATTCCTGAGGGTTGTTCAGGAATGTTCAATAAATATTTTCCTAAGGCATGTGGAGAAATACTTCGGTTACTTTTTCCTCTGCAGTTGCTTCTCTGGAGCATGTTGTTTCATGCCTCTTCTCTCTGGGTTCCATCACCTACTCTGTTCGTCAGTGAAAAGATACTCATTTTATGGTGTGTGGGGTGCCCATCCCATATAGTTTTTGTTGAATTTTGTCAATTAATGTCCTTCTCTTAGACCATTGGTTGTAGTTTACTGTAAAACCTTAATCATTTCTAGTGATAAAGTATCTGCTAATGAGTGGGGAAATGAGTGGCTTGTGGGGGGGGTTCTCTTCAGCAGCTCTAGAACTGTGCTATCAGCAGAAACATTATGTAGCTAGCAATTTATTTTAACAGCAGTATTTATCATGTTCTTGTCTCTTTGGCATATCAGTTTCAGGATGGTTTGTGTTCTAGTTTTTCTTTCTAACTCCTCAAGACATTTGTCTAACACTTCTGATGGTTGTCCCCCACTTCATCTAACCCAGTGGTCCCCAACTGCTCTAGGTTGCAAGCTGTAGGGTGTCTCTAGGGTGCAGGGTCGGTCTGTGGGCTGGATCCAGCACACAGGATAGGTCCATGGGTCTGACCCAGCATGGGGTCACCATAGGTGCCAACTACTGACTTTTATTTTTACAGGGTAGGGGGCCCTAAGATGATGCCTCTTCCTCTGCCCCACCCCACCTGCAACACCTCTGGAGCAGAGTTCAGCAGAGCTGGGGGGTGGGACAGATGCAGGGTGCCTGTTTCAGGCTTGGGGCTCCTAACCATGCTGCCCTCCCCCAAGAAGCCCCATGCTAGCCAAGGTGCAAGGTACCCCCTGCCCATCCCAAAGCAGCCCTCCTGTGCCCTGCTTCCTGGGAGTGTGTGCAGCAGCAGGGAGCTACCTCCACCCCTGGATGAACCACTTGTGGCTCTGTCCCACTCCTCATCCCAGCCCTGGGCCCCATGCACCACCCTGGCTGGGCAGTGCCCCCAGGCCCAGCCCCTTCCTCACTGTGGGGGCCTCAATCTGTCCTGCTCCCTGCTCTCTCCCCTCCTAGACTTACCTTGCAGGCAGCTGGGGAAACTGCTGTCCACTGCTGCCTGCAGCTGTATTCCTGGCCACATGCATGTGTGTGGACATACACTCAAAACACTGCCTGCATCCTACTCTCTGGAGCCCCTTGGGAAACCCACCATTTCCCACTTTTTTTTGCAGTGAATGGAAAATCTGGATCCCTGCATGATACTGGCAATCTGGGATAAATGCTGTCCTGAAGTCATGCAGCTTGGGATGGGGACTTGTTGTTCGTGTTTCAGTGCTGTCCTGCCCAGTTAAGGACAGGTGGTCATCCTGCCCTCTTCCTGAGGGGGACCAGGGCCCTCAGGGCCCCCACGTACTTGGCTCCAATAGGGTCAGCATGTGGTCCTAGTCCCAGTGAGCTGAATAAGACTTAAAGCTCCTGGTCTTGGTTCCAGCCCCAGCCCCATGAATACCAGATCAGGTCTGCCATCCCAGCTACAGCCTTGCACGTGGCAGATCAGGCCCATTGCCCTGGGTCTGCAGGTGCTTCCCCAGACCTGATTATGGGGCCTTGTCACCTGCCCCATGAGGCTTGGAAATTTGGCAACATTAATTGCCATGTTGGGGAGCCCCATGCTCTGGAGGTTGAGCACCACTGGTCTAACCTGCAGTACTTTTTTTGTCACCCACATAAATAGTGTTCTGACTATTTCTTTTATTTAGCCTTTCAGTGTAAAATCTTTTGGGGGAGAATTCAGAAGTGAATTTCAGCTCTGCTTAATAATAGGGGATAGGCTCTGTGCCTAGCAATACCCTAATAAGGGACTACACATATTTGGTGGAAAAAACAGTGTCTCATTAGATCCACAGGGCACATGAGGGGATGATGTGCATCATCGACCTCTGCACTGACCCCAAACATGTGAAATGTGCCCCCACAAGCGATCTGAATAAGGAGAAATTGGGCCATAGAAATCAGTAACATCTCTTCAGGATAAAGGGGATCATTTGGGCTTGGAGAAGAGAGGAGAACAATCTAGGCTTCAGTGTCTGCAACCTTATTAACCTGCTCTCTGAATATTTGCATTGGGTTTATCTTTGGAAAAGGATGGTCAGCAGTAGTCAAAAAGTGCAGCCAACTTAATATTTCGTTACTAAATCCAAAATTAAATTGTGTGCAGATTTGTATGAAGCAGAGTTTGGTGCAGTTCAAGAAAGATGAAGGCAGTGGTGCCACCTTTACATTACTTGGTATCCAGTGTGAGTCTGTCATTAACATTAGTAGACCAGTCCAGGTGCATCTGCCAGTGAACCTACTGGTGACTGTACACAGGAAAATCCTTCCCCTGCTAGTTGAGCTGATATTGTAAAGTTGGTAGAACAGTCCAATCATCATTTAATGTCTTGGGATATGTCTGGGGGTGGGGGGAGTAATCCAGGATTCATTACACAGCCAATCTGTGTTCTTTACTCAATAAACTATTTCTTACTGAATTTCATTAATTTAATTCTTTACTAGCTCAAATAGTAAACACAAAATGTAGCCTCGTCTGCTCATTTGCTACTGAAATATGGTATATAATTCAAGCTCTTAAATCATACAGAAGTTGTCCTCAGTGACACTGTCTTTAAATATGAAACATCTCAATGCATTATTAAGTAATTTGCCATTTTTAGTAGAAAATCAAAACCAGGGAAAGGGGGGAAGAGAGGGGTTTTTAATTAAAGGAAGTAGTTGAATAGATACTTACGTAAAAAATATCTTTTGGTCAACTTCTAGCACTCTGCCTAAAGATAATATATTGTGTGGAATATTTCTGGAAATAATTTCCTGTTTTGTTTTTTTTTCTTTTGAAATAGACTTATCAAGTTGACTTGAAGCCTAATGGATCAGACATCATGGTAACAAATGAGAACAAACGGGAATATATAGAGTACGTATGTACTTATGGCATTCCTTTCAAAATCTAACAGACCAGAAAAGGGTTTTAATGTATAAGCACTATACTGTGTAATATAAATTCTGTTGGAAACAGATTGTCAGTGAGAAGAATTCTTTTTGTTAACAACAATATTCTGAGAGCTGGTTCTTTGCTTGTTTGAATTTTAGTATTCTAAATCATTCTACAGATTATACCTAAGGCTAATGAACTCCATACTGCTAGTTTTCTTTTTGATATTTTGGCAGACCAAACAGTCAAGACTTGGGTCACTATCTATTCTGGGTAGTTTAGTTACTCATATAAAATCCAAACCAGAAACAGGTCTAGATCTAAACAATAACATCATATTTGGTTGTATTCTCACAATATGTAGTTAGCATATCTTAAAAAAACAAAAACAAAACTTCACATAAAAATTTGAGGGATTTTCCACCCCCCTCCACTACCAGTACTCAAGTTGGTGCGTACTTGTACTTGCACTCACTCATACTCATATGTATATGTATGTAACTAAAAACATTGACATAAACACACACACACTATGTACACATCTACATTTAAGTGCGATTAAATTTAATGTGCATTAAGTGATTTTTGGCAGGTGTCTACACAGGAAGGGACTTGGGACTAAAGTTAGTCCCAGGTCCTTGCAGTCCTGCCATGTGCCCGTGTGGCCACCAAGGGGAGCTCCAGCCTCTGGCTGCATGGCTGCCAGCTGAGCCAGCACCTGACAGCCATCTGGGAAACTGATCCCTGGCTAGCCTCTTCCCTGTCCAGGTGCAGGGGCAGCATGCAGTGTAGGGGCAGCACACGGCAGAATTTAAGAGTCATGGAATCAGGAGGACAGCAAAAGGGTGCATACATCTGTAGCTATGGGATGAGAGAAAGCCAGAGGATATCTGCCTTTATGGTCTAGTGCCAGGGTGGGCAATTATTTGGGACTCGAGGGCCACATAGGTTGTTTTGATGAGTTGTCACAGGCTAGATCAGCATCCCTATCCTTCCTCTGCATAACAACTCACTAAAACTCCCTATGGGGCTTTGTGTGGTTGGGGAATAGTGTTTGGAAGCAGGAGGGGTGGGCAAGGCTGAGATCATGGGGCCAAGTCAGAAAAGTGACAGCTTAGGGCCTGGGTACAGGCTGAACTGCAGTCCCCTCCCTGCACACCCTGCCATGTGGGGGGAGGGGTGTGCATGTATGTTGGGGGGGGGAACTGCTTGGGTGCTAGGTACTGGGAGCCAGCCAGGGGGTGCATGAAGCAGAGATCGCCTGGGCATGCATTCTGCGGCTGCCCCCTGTGGTGCTCCACATGGGGCCAAGCCCTGCCCAGGCAGCCTGCACCACACTCCTCTACCCTATGCCTGCCAGCCTGGCCCCAGCCAGTGCACACCTTCTGGCAGGGCTGTTCCCGGTGTGGCTGCAGCTGGCCGGGTGCTATTCTGCTCCACTCATTTCCAGCAGGAGCCACCTGGCTGACACGTCACGCTCTACCCACCCAAAGCAGTGCAGGAGGAAGAGCCACTACTGGAGGTGTGAGGAGCACAGCAGCACCCAGCTGGCTGCAGCTGGACAGGGAACAGCCCTGCTGGAAGCTGCGTGCGCTGGCCAGGGCCCAGGCCAGTGGGGCTGTTCTGCTCCCCTCACCTCCAGCAGCAGCTCCTCCTCCTGGAGCCACAGCTGCAGGCGAGGGGAGCAGAAGAGCCCTGTTGGTCCAGGCCCCGACCAGTGTGCACAGCTTCGAGCAGGGCTGTTCCTAGTGTAGCTACAGCCAGTTGGGTGCTGCTCCATGCCCCATGCTTTCAGCAGCGGCTTCTGCCACTCCTGCCCTTCTGCGCTACTCCAGACAGGCAGGCAGGCAGGAAGGAGGGGAAGCTTCAGCTGAGTGTCTTCTGCCGGAGGCAAGGGAGGCAGAGCAACACCTGGCTAGCTGCAGTCACACGGGAACGGCCCTGCCAGAAACTGCACATGCTAGTCAGGGCCTGGGCCGGCAGGCACGGGCAGGAGCACAGTGCACGCTGCCCTGGCAGGAGCAGGTTGGGCTTAGCCTTATGCGATGCGTTGCAGGGCTGCCACAGGCCGGATCCAGTCACTTGGGCCAGATCCAGCCCACAGGCCGTATTTTGCCCATCCCTGGTCTGGGGTTTAGGACAGTTGACTTAGAAGAAGGACATGCTGAGTTCTTGCCCTGGCCTCTATAGTTTTCATTGGTTAAAACCAATCAATGGAAATGCAGCCTAAAGTTATCTTTAATAATTTCTGCTTTAAACTGAATGAGTGGAATAACTTTCATAATGTCAGTGTGGAGCTGCATATATAAACATAGAAGCTAAGTCTTCAAGCAATAGGCCTTTACATTTAAATTCCTGAGCCCATATTTAAATACAAGAAGTAATTGTACACTTCCACTCCATTCATTAGAAACTGCTAGATGTTAGGTTATTTGGAAAAGAGAATGCTTATTTAGATTACTAAAATAAAGGTAGATATGAAACTAGAAGGCTAACTTTAGGTCTCTGTTTTTTTAAGATGTTAGTCATAGAGACTGTAAGCTATTTTAATCAGAGACCCGGCTGTTTTATCTTGTTCTACTTCAAATTTAATCTCCATAGGAACAAAAAGATTAATTTTGTGTCATCTCTGTACTTGTACTGAAAACCTTTTAATGATGTGAAAAGGTCATATCTAAAAAGTTTTAAGCATATGTGCAAAACATTTATTGTCAAATTCTAAATTGAAAAGATATTCACTGGAATTACTTTTTTTATTCTCACCAGTGTGTTTGAACCATCGTATTTTCCTCCCAGAGAACATCTGAGTAATTAACAAACATAACCATGTGCTCAGCAGGTTTCA
The DNA here is from genome assembly GCF_001723895.1 of Crocodylus porosus. NCBI lineage: Eukaryota > Metazoa > Chordata > Crocodylia > Crocodylidae > Crocodylus > Crocodylus porosus. The sequence continues at coordinate 794,166 of NW_017728909.1, read as the reverse complement.
AAACAGCAGCATGAATTAGATTTTTTTCCTTTTATATGCTCTGCTACTTTTATAGCAGTGTTTGCAGTGTTTCCAGCTTCTCGTTTACAGCTTCAATAGAGTAGTTAAACTATCTGTATGTTCTGTTTTATCTTCTAATGGAAGTGTTTTTGTTTCTCTACTGTAGCTTAGTCATCCAGTGGAGGTTTGTAAACAGAGTTCAGAAACAAATGAATGCGTTTTTGGAGGTAAGTTTCATTAGCTGCTGCTATCTTCCAAATGATATTTTTAGTTCATAGATATTGATTTTGATTGGACCAGATTCTTCTTTGTGTGGAATTTTTCAAGCATTAGATTTAGGATTGAGAGATTTGGCATGATCACAAAAGTACTTAATGCTTAGAAAAGTTAGTAAAATCATGGAAACATTTTTAGAGTTTTTTGTTCTCCAGCATTACACCCCCTTCTTTGAAATTTAAGTAACGTCTTTGAAATTAAGTAATCCCAGACTTCTAAATGATAGATTTCTAATGCTGCCTCTCTCCTGAGGGACCCTCAGCCATTCTCTGTTCTCAATGCCCTTCCCTTCTGCTGCTGCCAGCCATAAATACTTGTGTGCCCCACTGCTTTCCTTGCAATCATGGATCCTGGAACACAGCAATCCACAGATCCTACATTTTGATACTCCCTTGAGTATTTCAAATTTCACTGCAGCTCCGTCTGCTGCCACACATTTTTTCAGGCTCTGGCGTCTTTGATATTGCAATAGTCACTAATTAACAGAACACCAAATTGGTTTCAACTGGTTCCTGCTCCTGCCCAATAATTTACTCATCAGAATAATTTCCTGGTTTGTCTTTTATGCAGTCCACATAGTAGTTAAAGCTGTTGGGAGAAGACAAAAATTCTATTCCCCCATGCATCTGTTGGTTTAAAAATCCTCTGGTATAGGAATGTATGTTAATCTTGAGGAAGATTACTCAGAAATTAAATATTATCAGCCAAATAAACATTAGATAATGTTAAATCTATCACTAAGAAAATACTGAGTTTTGTTTTTTCTTCCTTTCAGGGATTCACAGAACTCCTACCTACTGATTTGATTAAAATTTTTGATGAAAATGAGCTGGAGGTTAGTATTTTCAGATGACTTGGAGACAGAAGATCAGCACTTCTCATTATTCTTAGATATTCTCCATTCTGGACTGAACAGTTGAAAATGGGTGGGCGAAATGCGGCCTGTGGGCTGGAACTGGCCGACCAATTGATTGCACCTGGCCCACAGCGCTCTGCATGGGGCTGTGCTCCCACCTAAGTCAGTGTGTGCCGCATGCCCACCCCACACCCACTGATGGCCCCAGCCAGTGCTCACAGCTTTCCAGCAGGGCTGCTCCCACTACTGCAGCAGCTGCCCGGATGATGGTTGGCTCGCCCCATCTCCAGCAGCTTCTCCTCCTCTTGCTCCTGCTGTAGCACTCCAGGCAGAAGGTAGCACAAGGAAGCAGTGGTGGCTGTGGGGATGTGTGCTGGGCATCATGTGCCCAGCCGGGCACTGGGGAAGCTGCAGCTGGGCAGCTTCTGCCCCAGCACATGGGGCTCCAGCTCCTGGCTGCCTTCCACTCACTTGGCTGGCTGGAGCTGTCTACTCATTGCACTGGGTGGGTGGAAGGCAGTGTGGGCTGCCCCAGGAAGGAGCAGGTGGGGCTCAGCCATATGCAAAATGCCATAGGGGCATCCATGGGTGGCAGGGTGGGGACAGACATCACCTGTACTGCACTGTCCCCATGACCTCTGCTGCACATACCCGCTGCCCTCCATCGCCCCTCCCCCCCACTCCCCAGCCAGCTCCTGGAACCTAGCACACAGGCAGCACCGCAAATGCACACCCACCCCTCTCACAACCCCTCAGCCTCCCCAGACACAATATATGCGAATAAGACTGTATTTTGAGCTATTATGCAATTGCTTCTATATACACTACTCAAATCTAAATCAGGACAAAAAAATCTTTTTTGCAATAAAATTAAAATATGTTATAGTAGATGTTCGATTTTTAGTATATGATTTGTTTCTTACCTATAATTTGTTGAAATATCTTTTGAAAGATTTTTTGTGCGGCCTTTGACAGCTCATCAAAACTCGTTAAGGGGCCTGCCAGCTGATGTAATTGCCCACCGCAGGTCTAGAAGTACATACTGGGAGGGGTGGGGCAGGGCTGATACACTAATTAGTAAGGAGTGGGAAGGTTTTCTTTCTAGTTATTTAGTCTAAGGAATCTCTTTTTCATATAACAATGACTGGAGGTTAGGGAAGTGCTTTTCATTGAATTGAAAAAAATATATACTCCCTGATTAAGTGAGATGCCTAAGTATGTGCATACCTTTAAAGCATCTGAATTTAAATAGCTTGTTGACCCAGTGCCATCATTATTATGCTAGCAGTTTGTGTGGTTTTATGTTAAATGCAATAAAAGATGTAGTCTGTGCTCTGTGGAGCAACCATATTAATTATAGTGTCCTCTGCACTACAGGGGCATAAAAATACTTTGAGAACTCTATTGAGGAAACAATACGACTTCTCTTTGCATTTGTATTTCCATTGCTTAGCAGTGTAAAATGGGGAGACAGCAGAGGGAAGGGTTAGAATAGGTACAGTGGTTTCCTTACTGTACTATTTTCTATTAACAATTACATCTATATATAGTTACTAATGTGTGGCCTTGGAGATGTTGATGTTAATGACTGGAGACAACATACGATCTACAAGAACGGATACTGTCCAAACCATCCTTTAATCCAGTGGTTCTGGAAGGTAATACATTTACCACATTCTGTTTATTATACTCGTATTTCTGAGAGTCAAATGTACAGCATTATACTGCATACAGTACTGTCAGGTCTGAGGTTTTTATCCTCAATGAGGGTGCTGAACAACATTTATGCAAGCTGGACAGCCATGATGAAAAGCTCCCAATTACTATTGATGCATGTCTTAGTAGATAGAGTAAATTAAATCTAAATACAAGCCATGAAGTTTGAATTTGGGGTTTAGGTTCAGGCCTGTCTCTAGCTGAATGACTTGTGGTGTAAGGTCTCTGTAGGGTTACAGATGTTCATAGAAATATAGATGTAACGATGGCCATTAAACCCAGCTGGGTTTGCTTGTTTATGTTCTTACATAACAACCCACATCCTACGCCTAGTGTATCCTTGTGCATACTGTTTAACCCTATGATATGTGTTTAGTTTTTGTAAAATTTCTTCATTGCCTCATGGAAGAGGAGCTATTTCCTCTTCCCATTAACTGATGCCTCTATACCTACAGTCCATTTTGCCATGGGAAGGTCAGTCTGATTCACTCTCTGCTACCATAACTGGGTTTCTTCTAGCTCTTCTGTCTTCCTAGTTTTCTCCACATAATTTAAATCCATCTGATGCACACTTCAGCTAGCCAGTGACTTCTTAATATTACTGGATTTTTGCTCCCCTCAAAGAATTTTTGCTTCCTCAAAGAAGAGCATGTCTTCTTTGAGGAACAGGAGAAAGGGATCCATCTTGTTTCCTGCCCTGTGTTAACCTGTGCCTGTACCAGCATGGGGGTCTAACCTATCAGTTTAGTTTGTGTGATCAGCCCTGAAATTTCATTCTTCATTTGTACTTATTTTCTTACTGGAAGATGGACTTGTATTTCTTGGGCTATTTCATGAGGAAGGCAGCAGTGTCTGCTTCGTTAAATGTGAGCTCCTTCTTGGAAGGAGCATAAAGAATGAAAAAGTTGGGACTATGATTCTAGAAAATGTCATGGAGATGTTTGTCATAGGTAAAAGCAGCAGATCAAAAACATGTCGATGCTTTCTTGCCCTTTTTATATATCAAGGGGTTAGAATAGCCATAATAGACGGATACAAGCCTACCACCTCAGAACAGTAAGATGGGTAATAATTTGGCATTGAAATACAGTGTCCACTTGGTTTTCTTTTCCCTTTTGGATTCCTGCTCTGTTATCTGACTCTAGCAAATATATCGTGTCTGTTAAGTGAAACTAATCAAATATCGTAGAACAGAGTAGCCACTATTTTATTCAGTTTTGAGGAATCTCAGTCATTTGCTTTTCTGTAATCTCCTTCCATTAGGAAGATTACTGATGCAATTCACCCACTTGGTGTGCTGTAGCAGTTTGTACAGATTGTACCAAAAAGACTGCCAGTTCATCCAAACCACAGCAGACAGCTGTATGACGTTTTCTTTTTAACAGTGGCAACTGAGAGAAGTCTCTTCGGGCTAAGACTAGACAGCCTGGTTTCATGGCTGTGGTCATAAACACTGTATGGCTCTGTCTTTTTGAAGTCTGTTGTCAAGTTCCTGCAATATAAATAAAAATTGGTTAAAAAAAAAAATCTAGCTGATGACAGCCCATCCTGTGGCATGAAGTAAAAAAGCATAGTGACTGTACATATTTGTTAATAGGCTGTGTTACTGATGGATGCTGAGAAACGTATCCGGTTACTGCAGTTCGTTACGGGGACATCACGAGTGCCTATGAATGGATTTGCTGAACTTTACGGTGAGTTAATAATGGATTGATCATAGGTGTGTCTAAGCTCTAAAATCTCTTTTCTCTGAAACATTGAGACCATTGGTGCATGTGATGAGATCAGATTCTATTCCACCCTTCAAATGGACTTAGGGACCTGCATGCAATCCTGTTTCACTCTACCCGAGTCCCTGAAAAACTGTTATTACAAAAGGTAGTTGGGTCCCTTCCCCCACCCCCTGCTTTTTTGTGACCTGGCCATATGGGTAAGATGGCAGTTTTTACATTCGTTAATTTTTAGAGACCTAAGCAAGATTTTCAGGGACTTGAGTGAGGCATAAAATAACACTTGGGTGCCCAAGTCCACTTAAACACATAAGAGGTGGAACAGAATTTTGCCCCAGGTGACAGTCGGAAAACCTATAAATTAGGGGAGCCAGGGAAATTGTGAAAGAGATTTTGAGCCCAAGTAAACTGAATTTTTTTGTCCCTAGCTCTTGAAAACCTATGGAGACTTCTTAAACCCTCCTTGACAGGAAATGTAAAGGGATAATCAAGGTCAGGCCTGTGTGTCAGAAGCATTTCTGGTCCCACAATGACATCAGTGCATACATGCAGCTTGTCCTTGGCAGAAATCACTTTATTTCTGTATAGAGTACGTGCATGTGGTGCTTCCACGTGTTGGAAACACACAAACACGTTACTTTTGCAGCAGTGATTTGTATTCATATTTCTGGCACTCAATACATTCATTGCAGGTGTATGGAATAACAAGCGCATAGTATTTACAAATGCAGAGTTCAGTCCTTCACTGCTTTAGTGTAGCTTTCAAGTGAAATGAAATTACACAAATTTGCATCAGCTGAGAACCTAGCCTGTAATTTGTGCAAACATTTAATTGTTGGCTCTAGCATTTATGCAACCCCATCACAAATCCACTGTTTATCCTCGTGTGTTTTTACTTTTTGTCCAGGTTCAAATGGTCCTCAGCTGTTTACAATAGAGCAATGGGGAAGTCCTGATAAATTGCCCAGAGCTCACACATGGTAAGTGAGAACATAGAATTAAGGCATTTCTGGATTGTTGCACAGCCAAAAAAGAATGGACACCACTGAACAAATTTGACACTGAACTGAACTTGGTTTTCAAATTTTGCCTTTAACCTATAAAGGGACTTTTCTATAGAATTGGGATAATTTCCATCATGGCACTAACTGCTAGAAATTTCTAAGCATTTAGAGTTATGTACTCTTACAATGGCTCTGGCATGAAACCTGAAAAATTCCAGAAACCAGCAAGGCTCAGCATCAGTGAATAATAATTACTTCTCTTAGTTTTCTTTGTTTAACCCTCTCCTTCAGCATACCAAAGGTTCAGACATTTTTATTGAAACAAATATATAGATTCACTTAAACCAGTTGAAATCACACTGATACCAGGTCACTTTATTGTGGTACAGACTTTTTATGTTCTCTTGGATTGTGCTCTAAGCATACTTTTAAAGTTGGAAGGTTTCTTCTGTGCTACTGCAGCCATATTCAAATGCTTTTGTCACACAGAAGGGATTCTGCTTGTCAGCTTTTTCACCTTTATTTCACACTTTATTTCCAGAAATTGCTACCCCTAGATAGCAATGTTAATTTGGTAATTCAAATGCACCCATTAGTCTGCAAATTGCCTTAAGCACTTGGCAATTAAACTACCATGCTAATGAGATGGAACTGTCTTCTATAATAGTTTTAATGCCTTCTGCTTGAAGTTTTTTCTCTATATCAGATGTAACATATTTCATCAAATGTATGAGAAATCAGTCCTGTCAAATCCTGATCAAGCAAAGCATGTGGAACTCAGGGCCCCCTCCCTACCTTCTACAATGGTACCCTTCTATCATGCCTGTTGGATTGCTCATCCTGGTCTCTTGTACTTTTTCCCTTGCTGCCCAACTGGCCAGCTTTAAGAAGAGGGATGAGGGGTGCTCTGGGTAATGTGCAGCCCATGGTTTGGTGGTTGAAGCACTTTGTTGAGACTTAAGCGAGACCTAGAATAGAATCTGGGTCTTCTGCTACATGGACAAGAACCATAATGACCAGGCGACCCCCACTGCCTCCTTTTTTTTATTTCAGGCAGTTGCACACAGACCTGCCACAAATGGAAGTAAAATCTAAAGCTTGTATGAAGGCCTAAACAAGCTTTGGTCTTCTGGCACACATTCATTTAGTGGCACGATGGAATCTGATTCCCAATCCCAACAGTTGTGCCTTCTGCAGTGTCGCATGTGTATGGCAAGAGGCACCATTTTGGGATTCAGGATCAGATCCTAATTGTACCATTACTACTTGCCAGTGCCAGGTGAGTCCAGAATACTAATTCAGCACCAGGTGCTGGCAAATTCGGCACCAGGTGCCACAGCCTCATGGAGGCCAACAAGTAGCTGAGTGTCATCCCCAATCTTGGACAGTCCTGGGTCAGCTTCATCCAGGGCTGTCAGAACATGCGATCAGCTGTGGCTGGGCTGCTAGGCACAGGGCTTTACAGGGGGAGTCAAGGAGCTCCCACCCCTAGGGATTTTTAACCTATGGGCTCCCTCCCACTGGGAGCTTCTGATCCTCCATATCCAGCAGCCAAACTAGAATTGCCAGGTACAAAATTTAAGCTGTCCGATAGGAGAAGTGTCATCACCCCTTAACCCCTCCAGTTATCAGCCTTGGACCAGAGGTTGGCAGTCAACTAATTGTCAGTCCTGGGGCTGGACTGCACTAGGGTCAATTGATTGTTGGTTGATTAGTTGATTTTTCAGTCTTGGTTTCACTCTCAATATAAGGTGACATACAGACCAGCCATAAAAATGTTCTGTATTATATGTGGAACATTTTTATGGGTTGTTTCCCATTTTATGGCACCTTTAAATTGGATACAGCACTTCCCCATTTATGCCATGATTTAACATATTAATCACAGCATAAATGTAAAATCCGTAGAGGGGGCCTTGCATACATGACATTTAGGTGTATAAAGGAGAAATAGGATATAACCCTTGACAAAGCTAAAAACAGTAGCTCAGCAGCTCTAACAACTTTAAGATTCCTGTCAAATATTGTGAGGAAGAAAATCAGGAGGAGAAATTATACATATTTTCCCGTGTCTTAAAACAGTTGCTTGATTTTAAAGGAATCTGAATCTCAGGCCTTGGCATTCTCAAGTCAGTTCTACCACTTGATAGGAATGGGGAACTTCAGACACCGCCGGGTAAAGCATGGGGTTTTGTTTGCAGTGAGAGGTAGATGGCACAAAGGGGGAATAGGGTACTCCTGAGGGGCACAGGGAGAGAAAGAAAAGTACTTCACATTGGCAGTCCATTACTATTCCTTCCCTTGTTTCATATGTCTTACAAATTTATCACCCTTTCCTCTTTCTTTCTGAGAAACTAATGAATTGAAATAGATACTTGACGTGGGAAAGCAAGATTGGCAAAAATACAAATAGGGAGTTGATATCTCTATTTTTGATGCTAGGATTCACTTCAGAAATCTCTCCTCCTCCTCCCTCTTTTCCCCAGTCTGTAGTGCTCTGCAGGCAGCTTTTAGTCTCATCACCATGTGCCTCGATTCAGTTTCCATGAAGGATTTTATTCCCTTCCTTGGAAAGTGGGTATAGAATTAGCAATCTGAAAAATACTGAACAAAGCACAGCCACAGGAAAACACCTTGCACAGAGGCAGCTGGTTCCAAGAGGCTCCGTATACCCTTGTCATGTCACAATTCACTGAAAATCTGAGTTCACAGCTCAATTGACTGAAGTTGGCCAAAAAATGGCCAAAACCTGCAGGTTACAGGGACTAAAAACCTATGAAGCAAAAGCACCAAAAGATTAGTTACTGCTGTGAATGCTTCTTGCTTAGGAATTCCTCTAATAAAAATGTAATAAAAATTCTAGAGGGTTTTTGGGTGGATTTTAAGTTATCGTAAGATAATTTAAACAAACAAATTGAAAGTCCTTGTTTTAAATAATTGGTTTTAATCAATTCTTTCATTTGTATTGCAGTTACTTTCTTAATCAAGGCACATTCTCATTGGTTGGCATTAATCTATAAAACATACAGACTTGCAAATAGGGCCTTTATGCTAAGTTTGATTCAGGAGGTACACTATCAATGTATGCATTTATTGAAACAATTATAAAACTTGATATTTTCTGATTTGTATCAGCCATATATTACTAATATATTAGAAGATGCCAAAAGTTCTATTGTTTATTGACTAGATAAACTTTACTTATGATTAGTGTCAGGAAGTTATATTAAAGTAGTGACTATAATATAATTACATGCACAAAATGACTCGTTATTTATCTTCTTTAAACAAACAAATTATCTGGGTGTGTAAACTGCTACACTAGTCTACAAAAACAGAGTCAGTCGGAACGTAAGTAGGGGGAGACACTGTTAAGCAGAAATAATCTGCTTAGATGAGTTTAGTGAATGACCCTCATAAGATGAATGGTGATGTCTCTTGGAGTCAAGAATCTAGGGGCTTGGTCCCAACCCGTGATGACTTGACTAGTCTTTTGTACCCAGCAGCACAGCCCCCCATGGTGGCCTTCGTTCTTGGAACCAGCTGTAACAGCAGTACATGATCTGTTGTGACCCTCTTATAAAGCCTGAGCACAGGAGTTAGTTATCCCACAGATTCCTTCGCCGTATTAAAGATCACACAGCCTTTAACTCAGAGCTTTTGATGGTTGCTTATGGATTCAACTTTTTTTTTTGCTATTTAAATGTTTGAAGGATTATAATAAGTTTGGGCCCTGACATTTCCTGTGTTAAATTCATATTTCATTTTAAATGTTTTTTTAAGGAAATTGTTTCTTAGATGTTTTTAAATATTTTGTTGTTTAAAGCATAATTTAAATGAAAAAATCAAGTTCTGTCATTGATTTTTTTTTTTTTTTTTTTAATCACATCTGGTTAAAAATACTGTAAAATTTATAGCATTTAGAAGACAGGTCTCTCCTTTGTCTGTGTTTTTAACAGTATTCTGTAGCAGCAATTTAATTTTTTTGGTTTTCCATGCATATATCCAGATATCTTGCAGAACAGTTTGCATTATCCAGTAAATTCTCCAAGGGCTTGCCGGTGGACCTGCTGCCTGCCATGTGTAGCTATCTCCAGAGGGTAGATGAACATCTGTCCTTTAAATTCAGTGCATCTCTGCTGAAGCTCTG
>NW_017728909.1:774680-784334 GCF_001723895.1 Crocodylus porosus | reverse complement strand
TGCATTATCCAGTAAATTCTCCAAGGGCTTGCCGGTGGCCCTGCTGCCTGCCATGTGTAGCTATCTCCAGAGGGTAGATGAACATCTGTCCTTTAAATTCAGTGCATCTCTGCTGAAGCTCTGAAAATGATGAAACTTTTGTGGAAGCCTGAATTTCTATTAAATTACGCAACTAAAAATTACCATTTTTTAAGCCAAGCCAATTTTAACAATTTTCCAATCTCTGGTCTAAATAGGAAAAAATCAGCTGGCTACCTGTGAATGTGAACTTAAGTACAACCAAGGTGTGGGTTCAGCTGCTATTAGCAGTGTAGGGACAGAAAGGACACTAGAGAGCTATTTTCAAAAGGACAATAAGTTTCACAGGCAAAGGCAGCCTCCATTTTGTTAGTATTATTATTGTTGTGGTTGTTATTGTTTTTGTTACTTATTGTTATCATGGCCAATAAGAATGCTATGATGATCAATTGTAATAAATTATTGAGCCATATACAGTTATTTGTCAATTTTAAATTGATTTTTTTAGTGATACTTTTTCTACTTCATTTTCAGCTTTAATCGCCTTGACTTACCTCCTTACGAATCTTTTGAAGATTTACGAGAGAAACTTCTTATGGCAGTGGAAAATGCTCAAGGATTTGAAGGAGTGGATTAAAACAGCTACTTTTTTTTTTTCTTTTTCCATCGAGCAAGTTCTGCTTGCACTTTTGAATTTTGCCTAACGGACAGTGAGTGACTATGACTGAACAGTTGCACAATGTTGGTTCATGGAGCAAATCTCTTCTACAGTGCAGTTGCCTAAATTCAGAAGTTTTGAACTAGACCCTGTGGATAGTATTTCTGACACTACCACAGCAAATTACCCGACTGGTTGATGTGTACTCTGATTACATTTCAGCAGGACTTGTTCTATTTATGTTGTGCCTCTGTAGGCAAAGCCCTTAATAAATATTTTACATACTTTCTAATGACAATGAATGGAATTAATCACTTTACAGGTATAGTATTACAGCTCATGTTTACTTTTTACTTGATTTAGACATATTTTCAGATTTTATTTCATTACAATTAAAAATATCATATGCTTGGAAAAATGAGCATTTTTCTTATCTTAATTTCATACCAGACTTGATGCCAGTGGCATTTTTACTTTCAAAGTGCATTTTGAGCCTTGTCTCCAACCTATTGGATAAGTAGAAGAAACCTTTGTCAGAAATTTTCTACAAATGGGATATATTCAGAGAAAATCTAAAACCTTTTCACTGAGCACATTAATATTTTCTGTACCCAGAAGAATAAGTACACATTGGATGTTACATTTTTGTATGAATCAGTAGAATAGTTGTAAGTTAAGAGAGGATCATAACATAGCATGCCAAATCTCACATTCAATAAAGAAATCGCCTCATTTATTCCTTGGTAATATTTACATGTGCTATAAAGCCTTTTGGGAAAGGGTTGGCATCATTATAGAAGAAGATGCTTAACCTATCATTAACTTTGTACAGTGATTCTTCTATTATCCTTTCCTCTTTACTGTTTGCAATGGAGGCATTTTGAATGAAACCTGGCACTGCTTGATTTGGAACTGTGGAAACCAGATCTTTTTTGTCAACCTATTTGTATGCATTTGCTAATGATATCGAAATAACATTTTTTTTGTTTTGTTTTTTGTTTTGTTTCTAACTGCACCAACTCTAAAGGCACTTTATGTAACACATGGAGGTCATATCTTTTTTTAAATCCTAAACATTAATGTGATTATATTCCTTCTCACTGCACATGTCTTTCTGGTGCAATATCTATCAATTGTGAATCTGGCTGCTGCTGATGTATAAAATCCAGATGTAGAGCTGAGCCTGCAGACATGTTCTCACCAATTGTTTCTGTGATTTTATTTTTTACTCTATCACAAAGATTTATTTAATATACACAGCTATCTAATCAATTTTGTTACCTATGACATGTTGCATGCTTAAACTATAATGCCTGAGTTGCATCTGTTGTGTGATAGATTAAAGATGAAAGAGAAGACTTGCATTTGATCCACTGAAGTGAAATGGTTACCGCAGTGATAAGGTAGACTGGAGGGTGTAGATTTAGAAATTTGATTACGTTCAGCTTTGTAAGTTTTTGCCCAGGTACTTCACGTCTTCTAAAAATCCACTTGATCGTTATTCATAAGTAAAGTGATAGAGTGCAAGAACTAAAACATTTTCACATAGCAGATACTGTTCACTACCAGCAATGGGTGTGGCAGTAATTGCTAGCAGGGAACTTAATGAGTATAACCTCTGGCTGTAAAACCTACTTTAAGAAAACTTATCAAAGCTGTTAACATTTAGCAAATACTAATGGGTGGAACTTTGCCTGGATGGGAGGTCACCTTAGTGCACTGACAATAGGGTGAAGAGCCAGCAGGTGCATGTAGAAATTCTGAATGGTTTAATTGGTACATCGATTAAGGTTGATTCCCTCTCGATTATTATATTTATTTTCTGACATTCCTTTTTGTTTTGTCTGGTGATCTGAAAACTTAGACATGAAAATGAAGTGGACTGGATCCAAATAGATGTAACACACTACTGTGATTGCTTCTGACCTTTGGAGTGGGTTGTGATCCTGATATTCTTAATGTAATTCAATGTGCCAAACATCTCTAGCTACCATATGGCATCACCTCTGAAATATTCTGGGTCATTTCTCTTTCTTTGGACAGTCTTAAATGGAAACATTTCTGTATGTTTGGAGGTTCCATTTCACTACAGTACTGTATAAGATTCTTAAGCCAATGGGCCTTGAACTCACATTGTGGACTTTTAAATATGACCTAACATGTGCATATAAAGGGAGATGTGATCTAGCAATTAGACTGAGAAGAACTGAATGTCAGAGAGGCTTGGTCAAATTGCATAATCCCAAACTTGCTCAGTGTGACTTTGCTTCTGTCCCTGATTTCCTGCCTCTAAAATTGATTTAATAGTACAGTAAAAGCTGTGTTAACCAGCACTTTATTAGCCAGAAAACTCTATTAACTGGCATCTGATCAACACGGCAAAAGCGAAACTGGAAGTACCACTTCCAGGGGACCTCCCATTTCGCCACTGCGAACTGAGTTTTTCTTCACTACCTTTTCGGCCCATGGCCCAGGGCAAAGCAGCCTGTGCGGGGAAAAAGCAGCCTGCATGGGACGTCCCTCTATGTCCCCCGGCACATTGATGCACGTTTGATTAACCAGAATATTTAATTAACCATCATCCCCCATTCCCGGGGGATGCCGGATAACAGAGCTTTTACTGTAATTACCTGCCTATATCAAAGCCCTTTTAGACAAATGCTGTTGTAGAGCTGGGGGCTATCAAACAACAGAGTATAATGTTTTAAGATCAAGTTTTTAGAAAGTTTACGTTACTGTCTTTTCAGATCTGCTAAGATGCATGGACTTTAAAACAGAAATTCCAACAAATGGTAGACCTCAGTAATGCATTTTGCGTATTGAGAGGCAGCAAAATCAGTGTGGATGTGCTTATGGCACATTCAGCATTGGAAAACCAGTTTAAAAAAAACCCATCTCCTACATGCCATAGTCAGGAAGTATGACTGCAGTACATGAAGGCAAGTCCAAGAAATATTTAATCTGGCTAGTCTGGTTAATAATAGAAGTGAAACAACAGGGACTAGCTGCCTAAATCCCTGGCAAGCCCAGGCAGCAGGTGCTAATCCACACCTTGCTGTGCAAGAAAAGGTGTATAGAAAAGTTTTGTATTCTCTGGTTTGAACACAGATAAGTGCATGGAGCTGCTACATTGCACTCAAGCTAGCTAAACTTCCAGTAGTTCAGTTGTGCTAGAACGTCACTTCCCAAGTGCAGCCTGGGCAGATCATGTCCCTAGCTCATTTAGGGCTAACTCTGCTATTGGAAGCACTGTTAGTGGAAAAAGAACACTGCACTAACATAGCAATCTTCCTCCTATACCCCAACCCAGTTAAGGGAGTGCCATGCAATCCCAGGCTGTCTTGTGTCAACATAACCTCAGAGTCCCTTGAATTCAAACCTCACAGCACAAAAAGGGACCTATCCGTTATTATTGGATCAGCAAGTCATTTTGCCTACTGTGGTGGTGGATTGTTTAATTGGAAAAGTGAATTGTCCAGTATGACTTCTTTATTTCACAAAGCTTTTTATGTTGCCTATAAACGTTCTTTCTCGTTGGCTAGTGCTAACAGGCTGTTACTAAGCGTCATATTTGAATAACAATCCTTGGCTTTGTCTATAAGGAGTTTAGCCACCAACATAGCTATGTTGATGTAACTGCACTGATGCAGATTTCTAGGGTAAATGCACTGCACTGTTGCAAACAAGTTGCTGTTCTTAAGGTAGTTGCATCAAGGCACAGACAAGAGTAGCTCCCCATTGTAACTCATGATGCTTCGTAGGAAACACCATGAGTTTCAATGATCTCCTGGACCAAACAGAAGTTTGCTGTTGAGCCCTGGAAGTGGGGAATCCAGCTGCTGCTTAGAGCAGCTGCAAGCCTGCAGCTGCTCTCCCCATAGAAAGGCCCTGGCACTGTCTTCAGAATGGGAGGGGGGAAGGAAGCAGAGGGAGCTCATTCTGGAGGCTCCAGTCTACCCACCCCACCCTCCATCACCAGCTAAAAAGAACGTCATTTTGTTACCTATAACAAAATGACATGTTGTAAAACCAGACTGAACTCCCTCTGCTCTCTTTCCCCACTCCCATTCTGAAGACTGTGCTGGAGCAGGGCCGAGCTACTGTCAGCCCAGCCTTGCACACAGTCACAAGTTACTGAAGCCACTCTGTTTTGGAGTGTCTTCATCTGAACCCTCATGATTTTCATGGGCTGGGGCCCTTTTAAAGCACTTTACAGCCGTGCACTTCTGTTTGGTCACAGAGAGTTTTCAGGGGCCAGATATGGCAAAAATTGTCACTTCTTCTGTCTGCGCATTCAGTGGCTAAAATCTCCAGGATAGACAAACCCCTTGTGACAACAAAAAAGGCTAATATGACTTGTACAGTTGCTCTTTAACCCAGGGAAGTATCTTCAGTTATGCAATAACCTGTGTGGGTGCGGGCATACAATATTATGCTTCAGTGACCCTTTTAAAGGAACTTGATTTTATACTGCAGATTACCGTAGCAGAGTATTTGACAGTTTAGTGTTGGCTAATATGATGCACGATAGGGTTTTTTGGAGTTCCTGTTCTAACATGCTGCAGCCTATTAGCAATCTGTTTGGAACTCTTACTGCCGGATTTCAAGAACATTTTCTTGAAAAGTGGCTAATTGTCTCATTATTAAACCTTAGTTAATGAGGGAATTGGTCCATTGGAACCTATGCCCTAACACTGTGCCTTTCTTTAATTTTTAAATTCTGCATTCAGATTTAATTTGCCTTGACCAAGTACGTATGGGTAGCTCACCCCCTTAATCACAAAGCCAGTACTGCAATACAGTTTGTATTTTAAACGATATATCCATCCAAATCATAATTTGGAGTCAAGAAGTCAGTAGCCATCAAAGATCTTGCACCCAATTGATTTGTCCATTTGTTCACATCAAGGCTTTTAGATCTCTGGTTTTCTAGTAAGAGTGGTAATTTATATAGAGCAAAACACAGTAATTCCACCTTGCATTCCTAGCCAATGGAAACTCATGACTTGGACATCTTTTCTTCCTCTTATCTTCCTTCTATCCTAAAGTTAACAAAGCAGCTAATCCATTATATTACCAGAGCTTATTTTTAAAGTCTCTCATCCTACTGACATCCCTGCCTCTGAATTATTTTTTATGTGATTGGGCTGGCTATGTGTTGTCATGCAGTGTTTTCTAATACATCAGTAGAGGGTGCTGCTATGCAGACTAACCACACAGTTGGTGCCACGCCTAATCTCAGTTCACCCAAAAGAAATGCACTGCTACTGTGATGTTTAGTCTTTCCAGACTGGTGATCGTGGTTGCAGAGTTCTGCATCACACACAAATCTCAGTTTTGAGTTACCAAACCTGTTCAGACATGGGTGCAACTCTGGTGTCTTTAAAATCCACAGGAAAGCTCTGATCAGCTTGAATGGGGCCAGAATTTTACCCTTTGTGTTTAAAACTGGGAGGAAAAAGTCATTTGAACCATATTTTTAATGTATATAAATAAGTACAGCATGTTCACAGAAATAGAGATGAATATTCAATGTGGAAATTATTTTTAAAATCTTAAAATCAGTACCAGATTAGACATCTAGCAAGCATCCATTTGTTTGGTTTCGTAGCAAAAATCTTTTCTTTTGTATAGAATTTCAAAATTAAAAAAAAAAAAAAACTACCCTCACATCAGACATCTATTCAAAGATGTTGCACTAAAGTAATGCATGTTTGCAATGCACTGAGGAAACTTTTGATACAACTGGAATTTAACCATATTAATGTTCTATATCCCTCAGGTCTGTCAAACTGCACAACCTTTATTGCTATCACATTTTTTATAAGCACAAACCATGAATAATCATGGCTATATATTTCTAGGTCATCCTGGTCTTTCTACTTTGATCTTTCATTTACAACATCATGTTTTCCTTCTTCAGGTTAGCGTCAATGTAGCCTTGGTTCCTTTTTTTTACCACTATATATACATATATACACAGTATGTACCCACATACAATTGAACATATATGTATTGCGTTTTTATACTTCTTTAATCCATTCTGAGTTCATAATTGGCTTTAAAGAGGATTATAAGCAGTTTGTCTCCACTACAGCTTCAACAAAACCACGCCATAGTGAATACATTCTGATTCCCAGTGGAAACCCCTAGAAGGTGATGTTGCTGAGCTCTATGTTTGTGAACCTTTGCCTTTATTCAAATCGAAACCTGAAACGATGACTACTTCCAAAGGTGGAAAAGTGTTTCAGACATTCCAGATGAAATTTTGCAATGTTTCGTAACTTTTTATTGTAAAATTGCTTCAGAATATGAGGCTATTTGAAACAATACTAAACTGCCTTGAAATTGATTTTAAAAAGGAAGAAACAAAACTACATATAAACAATACTCATTTTCACAATCAAAAAAGCTTTAAAATATGGTTGGATTTGATAAACGATGGGGGATGGTTTTGTTTAAGGGCAAAATCATTTTTTCCGTTTATTTTCTTAAGAGAAGTGAAGGGAATTGTAGTTTGTTTTCCTGACAGCAAAAGATCAATGTGACAAAATGAAGTTGTTGTAATGAAATGATGCAACTTGTTAAATATTTAATAAAGAATTATGGAAGCTGGAACATTTTATACTTCAAATACATGGTTTGTCTAATTGAAACTTTGTTTTGTTTTGTTTTGTTTAAAAAATAACTTGTGTTACGAGTCAGAATTTCCAGCAACCTTCTCTTGGTTGATTTGCAGAAGTAAGTGAATACAATCGTAATATCTACTCTGTAATTTATTCAAGTAGTTCTACCATCCAAGTATTTGTAAATTCTAGAAAATGATTTCTGCTTTAAACTTGATGACTCATAAGTAATATTATATTAATAATAATTAGTAGATATTATTACCACACACATTTCTTTGAAGAAATGCCATGGTATGCAAGATATAGGCTCCTCTTCTAACCCCCCATTCCCCACTGCCCCTGTATTCCTATGCCTACTTGGTCCTCTATTGTTTTCAGGATCAGAAGAGTAATTCCTGCTAAACTGCTTCCAAGTGGGTTTAAAGTGAGCAATTCTCATCTTGAACTATTCAACTTTATGAGGTTACCTCTGAGCTCCTATATGAATCAATATGCCTACAATATGTATACCAGGTATTTTTACATCTAGCACTCGCCTTTTTTTCCAAGTGGAAAAAAGTGCACATTGTATGTGAGGAAATATGATTAAGTCTATGTGCAATCCATAGGGAGCAGAACAATGAGCAGGCCCAGCTGCCTAGCTGCTGCTGCCCACTAAATACAAGGAAAGATCTTTTTTTTTTCATTCTGCCTTTCAAAAACAGGGTGAGCATTAGGGGTATGCAAAATGGGCCGTATTCGATTTGGATTCGGATTTGGTCCGAATTGGGGACAGTGATTCAATTCATTGATTTGGATCACTGTCCCAATTTGATTCGACTGAATCTGAAGATTCAGTGCTGATTCAGGGAATCAGCAATTTGACCAGAGACACAGTTTTAAATGTTTTTTCTATATACCTTGAGGTACCAGGTGTGGCTCATGAAAGCTGCAATGGTGGGGTGGATGGAGTCCCACAGGAGTGTGCCCCTACCGTGTGCTCAGAAGTGGACCAGAAGTACTTCCAGTCCACTTCTGGGTCCACCACCAAGTGCACAGGGGACCCTCCTGTGCCCCTCCGCCTCCCCCCCCTCGGCTTGGCAATCGGTCACAGAGGGACCATGGGTGCCCCCACCCCCCAGACCCAGGAGGCACCAGTCACCAAGATGAGTGGTAGGAGGGGTGTCCCTCGCACACTCCCTTGCAGACTGAGAAGAGTACCAGAAGTGCTTCTGGTCCACTTCTGGGTCCGCTGCTGAGGACTCTGGGGACTACCCTGTGCGATGCTTCATCCACCCCAGCATCTCGGCCCATCCCAATATACAGTCTGTATGTTCTTTTTCTGCTTTTGATTTCTCCATTGAAGAGGATGATTGAATGACTTTCCTCCTAACCTTTAGCTTCTCTTCTTCCATGGGAAGCTTCTGAACACTCGTACTGCCAGAGCATCAACATTTTTAAAAGTTGATTCTATCAAGCACACTTGTGCTCCAGCTCCAGTTGTCCATTTGCTCCTTATCAAGACTAAATACTTTTCCAATGTAAAGTGACAAACTGTATGTAATACATCATAGAATTAACTGGGGATCTTTCCAACAGAAAAAATAAATAGCTTTGATGTTATGCACAATTCTCCCAGCAATGCCTATTCATTTTGTTAATACATTGATATCAGTATGTCCAGTAAGCATTCCCAAAAACTGGATTAGTAGTTTTTTAAATATTTCCAATATGACTTGAAAGCCAAGTTGGCAGCTTTCCTAGTGTGCCACAGTGATCTATTTGAACTATTATTTTAGTAGTGTTGGAGTGATGTTTTAGCTGTGATTGTCCACAAATTATGCAAGAGGTAAGGATTTTTTTCATGATTATCTTTTTATTGGACCAACTGCATGGTTGGGATAAAGTTAGACAAGCTTTCAAATGCAAGACTTGATGAAGCCCTGCAGGCTTGTCTAATATTATCCCATGCATTTGGTCCACTAAAAAGGTAATTGCCCATAAAAATCCTTGCTTCTTGCATATTAACTATTGGCATAAAGAGGCTGTATTACAGTAACATGCATTATACAAGGAGGGCTTGCTACCAGGCAAGTACTATGTGGTTTACAGGTAATTTTTCATTTTCCAGAGTCCTGAAGCACTTGACCAAAGCACTTTATCCATCTAAGACTCTCTGGCTACCTCCCGGAAGCAATGCCACTGCTACTTTAAAGTAAGCCCATTAAGATTTCCAGTTTCCATCCCTCCCAGTGGTGGAACCAGCAGCAGTACTTCAACTCGGCCAATGTGGTGCCGATCTTCAAGAAAGGGAGGAGAGTGGATCCGGCTAACTACAGGCCCATTAGCCTGACTTCTATCCTGGGGAAG
>NW_017728909.1:767651-774669 GCF_001723895.1 Crocodylus porosus | reverse complement strand
CTGCCTTCCTGCCCTTTGGGCAGGGGGCTGGACTCGATGATCTCCCGAGGTCCCTTCCAGGCCTAATGTCTATGAAATCTATGAAACTCTGCAGGCCACCTCTGCTTC
This sequence comes from Crocodylus porosus, assembly GCF_001723895.1. Classification (NCBI taxonomy): domain Eukaryota; kingdom Metazoa; phylum Chordata; order Crocodylia; family Crocodylidae; genus Crocodylus; species Crocodylus porosus. The sequence continues at coordinate 774,561 of NW_017728909.1, read as the reverse complement.
AGTCAGTAAATCATCGGGCTGAGAAAAAAGAATAGAAAATTACAAAATCTCTCTACAGAGTCTTACATTATGCCTCCATTCTCAAAGTTGCATGTAGAAGGGCCTTAAAGGACATAACACAGCATGGAGAACAATTTATCTCTTTTGGAAGAATGAAGGCTAGAGTGGACTAAATTGAGACAAGTGCTGTTTAACACCCAGGGATGAAATTCTGAAAGTCTGAGATCTGTAGGCCACCTGTTCATCTTTCCTAGTCTGTACTGAGGACTGAATATGATCCTTTCATTCAAGGGGAATAACTACCTAGGCATTTGGGAAAGGAGATTTTTCTCTGCGAGTCTGTTGTCATGAATCAATTCAACATGGCATCATCTGAGGCAATTCTCAGTATTTTGTAATGTTTTCTTGATCAGTGGTCCCAAAAGAGGATTTAAATAAGATGCATGGTTCTGTCTTTATCATACTGACTATCCAAAGGGTGTAGGAACTAGTATTTGCTTATTATGTCTCCTTCCTTGGCAAGAGCTTTGTACATACTCTCTACAGAGCTTCTTGATTTCAGTCCTCGGCACTTTCTTTAAGGTACTTTAAAAATGATAAAGTTAATAGTAAAAGAAGTAAATATAACTGTACCTCTAACAGATCAGATAGTCCAACAAATGATGCAGAGGATTGGGAGTTGGGACTTTGGGGTTTTATTACCAAGTCTGAACAATTTTGCTAAACAATCCTAGACAATTAACCTATCCTGTCAAACTTTGTTTCCTCTCTTGTAAAATGGAAGTAGGGATATCTCCCTCATCCAGATGAATGTTAAGCCTCAGTTCATTAGAACAACTGAAGAACCAAGGCTAAACAGTTGTTCTATACGACTGCTGAGACCTCTGGATGGAAGGCACCAAATATGTCCAAGGAATTATAATAAATGTTTTCTCAGTTGAATTGGTCCGTGTCAAATTTCCAGCAGATGGAGGCTTGCCAGTAACGATCTGAGCTCCTGTTACATGAGCTAACAGGGAATGTCTACACTGATCACTAACCATGTGCTCTTTGACATGTCACATAAGCCCCTCCCACTTCCTTCCCCATCCATGTGGGGGAAGCACCTTGTAATTGCAGCCCAAGCAATTGCCGTGGGCAGATATTCACCAAGTCCTGAAAGTCCGAAGAATACAGTTGGAAGCAAGGAATCAGGCAAAACGAGTTTGAAAACATATGTAGTAGAAGCTAATCCCAACATCGCAGTAGCACTGTTAAGCAGGTGAACTAATGTGGAGCAAGGGGTGGGATCATGCCATTTTGCCGATGTGAAATGATCAACAGCAGCACCAAAACTTCTGCATGAGGGAGAAGACCCAGCCTACCAGTGCCAGAGCATGCTATTGGGGAATCCCATATGGGTACAGGACCTAGTTGCTATCGACACTGGAGAAACTGGCTCCTGCACTTTTCAGCAGATCCACGCCTAACCAGTTTGGTGTTGACAAGTTAACTGTTGGGCTGGAGGCTCACAGGGCTGCTATGAAAATTGTTCACCCATGTGTTACTAGCATCAGGGATGTGCCTGAAATAATAGCCCGATCCAGATAATGGGTTTCCCAGTTGGACTAGGGCAGTTAACGGTGAACATGTGCCCAAAGTGTGCTGTCATATAGGAGCCAGTGATTATGCCTTGCAGCTGACATATTACTTTCTTGTGCAGGGGTTGGTGAATCACAGTTAAAGACCCAAGCTTATATGCAAAGCCTGGGAAAGTCATGCAATGTTATCACCTCTAGTTGTGAGAGGTCCGGCATGTACATGCTTGGACAAACTTGGATCTATGCTCTCTCATCACTGGAGTGCAAGCAGGAACCCACCTCTGTTTTGGGGGAAATACATTTCCCTCTTACCATGCAGCCATGCACTAAGAGCATGGTGCTACAAAGAAGGTTGATTTTCACCCTTGCACTAGGGTGGTGGCAAATGCATTTGGAAGCCAGAAGGTAAGATGGTGCTGCTTCCCAAAGCATTTGCATTTCAACATACTAAATGGTCTATATAGTGTTGCAGACTACTGTGTCTTGAATACACCTTTGAAACCAGGGGTAAGTATGTTTGCAGAGAGTGGAACTTGGACACTGATGGATTCCCATGGGTAGAAAGTACCTCCATAAGCAGTTTGAGTCAAGGGAAGCTTAGGAAGACTAGATAGTAGACATGTGCTCCATTTGGCTTTCCCAAAGAGTAGACAGCTTTCTAAAAGAACTTGGAGTTGCCTATTGTAATCATTCTCAGAACCTCTGGAGTGATCTTTGTCAAGTCGTGGGAGACGGGCCAAGCACCAGAGGATTGGAAAAGGGACAACATAGTGCCCCTCTTTAAAAACAAAAAGGGGGACTACAGACTGGTTAGCCTCGCCTCTATCTGGGAAGATACAGGAGCATGTCCTAATGAAGGCCATTTGCAATCATCTGGAGGATGAAAGGCTGATCACAAGCAGCCGACATGGATTTGTGAAAAACAAATCACGTCAAACAAACTTGATCTACTTTGACAAGGTAACTACTTGGTTGTATGAAGGGAATTCTGGGGATAAAGTGTATCTGGATTTCAGAAAGGCTTTTGACAAAAGTCCCACAAGACCTTCTTATAAACGAATTGTAGAAATGTGGGCTAGATCAAACTACTAGAAGGTGGAGAGATAACTGGCTGAGTCCTTTGCAACTTCCCTTCCTTGATATTTTAAATAAAGTCCAGCCAGTTCGATCAACTGCTACATTTTATGTTTTGCGTTAGTTCCAGAACTGAAGCTGCAGAAACCTATTGCCATGCCTTTCTTGTGCAGTGCAATCACGAGAGAGATACCCAGCCTTTGCTGTGGCAATTTGTCAGCTAGAGTTCCTGTTCTAAATGTCTCTGACTGGATTAGAGGGAACTCAAATGAAGATAAATACTCCGTTGATTACTCATTGATTATTTTCCCCAGCCTTGGCCTTCAGGAGCTCTGTTATTCTAACTCAATTCATTTTTACTCAGATTGTTCTGCTATTTTTACCAGGCTTATTATCTGCAGGCTTCTGTGGGAGCCTTTCCAGCCGGAACATCCAGACTCTGATGAGTTTAACTCCCCAATCTCACATTACTTTAATATAACTTCTGCTTTGCACTAACTTGATAATTGCCAAAAAGATTCCCAAAGAGCTAGACTTTGGGGGGGGGCAAAATTCTGGTCTTTAAATTTGAATTATGTTAAGAACATATGTGGGCCCATATATTACTTGTGAATTAATAGCCCATTAAAACTACTCAGTGGGCCATAGCTTATTTTCTGCTGTTTGTTTTGTGGTCCATTGATGTTCCTAACATCAGATTTGTTACCCTGCTTCAGCCTAGGCCCAACTCCTTTCTCTTACTCCCTTAATTAAAAGAAGATAAGTTTTATATTCTATGCTTTTGAAGAGATGCCTACAGTTGTTCAAGTGTGATTTGGACTGTGATACAGTAGCTTTGACTTGATATATTAAATAGTGACTGGTACTAAGCTTTTTCTTGTGCTATTATTGAAGTATGCTGGTCCAAACTATTCTAAGCCAGGACTGTTCAACTTCTAAGTGTCTGGGGCTGTATGCCTCTTCCCCACTAGGCTCATACTGCACATGCTGTACAACTCTAGACCACATGGGCTACATGCTGTCCCCCACACACTGAAAAGGTGGTATGCTAAAGTGTGGGACATCCTAGAGATGAAGAAACTGTTCCATTAGTTAAATTATTAGGAAAAAGACAGAAGAAGGATAGTTAGAAAGATGGACTTGATTCCTGACCTACACAGAGATAAAAAATTCACCAGATACTCAGCTAGAAATAAAATAAAGAGGAGGAGGAGGAGGATCCAGGGAACTAAAGACCAGTCAGTGTCACCTCAGTACATGGAAAAATCATTGAGCAAGTCCTCAAGAAATCCATTTCTAAGCACTTGGAGAAGAAAATGATCAGGAACAGTCGGCATGGATTCACCGGGGCAAGTCACGCCTGGCCAACCTGATTGTTTTCTATGATGAGATGACTGGCTCTGTGGATCTGGGGAGAGCAGTGGATGTGATTTATCTTGACTTTAGCAAGGTTTTGGATACAATCTCCCACAATAGTCTTGCAAGCAAGCTAAGGAGGGACAGGTTGGATGAATGGATTATAAGGTAGATAAAAAACTGGCTGGATTGTTGGGCTCACTGGATAATAATCAATGGCAGCTGGTATCAAGTGGACTGCCCCTGGGGTTTGTCCTGGGGCCAGTTTTCTTCAATATCTTCATCAATGACCTGGAAGATGGGATGGAAGTGCACCCTCAGCACGTTTACAGATGACGCCAAGCTGGGGAGGCAGGATGAGTAGTAGATATGCTGGAGGGTAGGGTTCAGATTCAGAGAGACTTAAACAAATTGGAGAATTGGAGGACTCGATGAAAAGAAAACTCATGAGGTTCAATACCGACAAGTACAAAGTCCTATACTTGGGGTGAAACAATCCCATACATTGGTACAGGCTGGAGACTGACTGGCTAAGCAGCAGCTCTGCAGAAAAGGACCTGGGGGTTACAGTGGCCAATAAGCTGAATATGAGCCAGCAGTGTGTCTTTGTTACCAAGAAGGCTAATGACATACTGGGCTGCATTGGTAGAAGCATTGCCAGCATATCAAGGGAAGTGATTCTTCCCCTCTATTTGGCACCGGTGAGGCCACATCTGGAGTACTGTGTCCAGTTTTGGGCCCCACACTACAGAAAGGAAGTGGACAAATTGGAGAGAATCCAGTGGAAGGCAACGAAAATGGTGAGGGAGCTGGGGGACAAGAAGTATGAGGAGAGACTGAGGGAAGTGGGCTTATTTAGTCCAGAAAAGAGAAGACTGAGAGGGGATTTAATAGCAGCCTTCAACTACCTGAAGGGTAGTTACAAAGAGGATGGAGGTGGACTGTTCTTAGTGATGGCAGATGACAGAGCAAGGAGCAATGGTCTCAAGTTGCAGCAAGGGAAGTTTAGGATGGATATTAGGAAGAATTTTCTCACAAGGAGGGTAGTAAACACCAGAACAGGTTACCCAGAGAGGTGGTGGAAGCCCCATCCTTGGAGGTTAAGACCAGGCTAGATGAAGCTTTGGTTGGGATGATCTCGTTGGGGATGATTCTGCATTGGGCAGGGGGTTGGACTAGATGACCTCCTGAGGTCCCTTCCAACCTTAATTTTCTATTATTTTATGAATGAGCATATGTCTGTATATATGTGAATGTGTATATATGAATAAGGTATAGACTACATTGTATCATAGTATTATTTTGATTATATCATATTTTTCTCACATATAACATACCCCCAAATATTATACACACCTTCCCTTTCCTGCTTTCCCCTAGCTAATGGTGAAAACTGGTCTCCATGGGTGGACCTCTTATCTTGAAATAAGCTATGAAAGAGCTATGAAGTAGAGGAGACAAGAAGTCCTAGCAGACAGCAAAATTTTGCTAAGGAAGGAGAGCTTCATTAGCCCACTAAAAAGGAGAGATGTTCTTTAACATCTGCTAAGTGAAGGATAATGAGCCACTAACTCAATAGCCCAACAATAATATTAGAGCTGCTGCACTGTGAAGTAGGGACCGTAGCAGAGTGCTTCTATCCTGGGTAAAAAATCAGCTTCCATGCTTAATACATGCATCCCAGTTTTGTGGGGGAAAGATACATGATGTGTGCAAGAAAATTCAATAATAATGGATAATCGTTATATTGAGTAGCACGGGGGATAAGTGATAGCATTTCTTGTATATATTTTTCCATGGTAAAGATATGATGACTTCTGCCTTATGCAGTTCCTGTGTACTTTACCTTTGGAGGTGCTTTGTTTCTATGGTTGTATAAAAAAAAAAAGATGGAGTGTGACACAGGGCTTCAGTCAGCCTCAGAAGGACCTGTCAAGGAAGCTTCTTAAGGAGACTGGGGAAATACATCCCGACTATCGTTAGTCTGGGGCAGGAATGTTGTTTCCCACATTCAGAATCCCTTGTGGATTAACAGAGAGGATCCCTTTGTGCAGCCAGCAGCAGGCCTGAACTCCAGTTGGTTTTCCATTTACTTTGAATCCTACTGCAGTAATATACATATTAAAGGAGCCAAAGTGAAAAACAGAGCAGACTTCAGGATGTATCTAAACATAAGAGTTTTTCTGCTTAACAATTCCTGCTTAAATTGATGGGTGGACTCATTTGTTCTGGGAATAAAAAATGTCTTGAACTAAATTGGAATAAGGCACTTTTATTGCAGAATAAGTGTGTCCAACATGGACATAGTTATCTGGGAAGAGCTATTGCACTTTAAATCCCTGCTCTACTTAATACCTAGTAATTTCTACTCATTTCAATGGGATTGTGAAGCTCTGGCTCCAATGCCTACTCTTCACGGACCTTTTCAAGTGGATTCTACCGCATGGAGAGTATTGCTAGTTTTGGACTAAGCATTTACGTAGACCTACAAGAGAAGAGAGGGCCCAGCAACCTGAATTGGAGCCCGGACCCCTTAGATTAACAAAGTTGACCCACAATTTTCAGTATGGTTCTCAACCATTTTTTAAAATGACACCACAGTAGAAAGGCTACAGAGAGATACAAGTAAGTGACAACACTTGCCATTGTATAGCTGCTTTCATTGTCCAAATTTCATGTGCTTAGTTTTGAGTTTTGAGTTTCTACTCTCTCATCTGCTACCATCTTCCAGTCAGTCATAGAATCATAGAAGTTGGGTCGAAGGGACCTTGTAGATCTTCAAGTCCGACCCCCCGCCTGGGTGGGAGAAAAGACTGGACTCAAATGAGTCCAGCCAGGTAGTCATCAAGCCTCTTCTTAAAGATCCCCAGGGTAGGAGCCAGCACCACTTCCCTAGGAAG
>NW_017728909.1:759185-767291 GCF_001723895.1 Crocodylus porosus | reverse complement strand
ATCTTGGAGTCAATAATGACTCCAAGATCCCTTTCTGCCTCCGTGCTCTCAAGAAGGGAGTTTCCCAGTCTATAAGTGTGCTGCCAGTTTCTACTGCCTAAGTGCAGCACCCTGCACTTGTCAGTATTGAAACGCATCCTGTTTATGTTAGCCCACTCCTGTAACCTATCCGGATCTTGCTGCAATCTTTCCCTCCCTACTAGCGTGCTCACCTCACCCCAAATTTTGGTATCATCAATGAATTTAAGCAGGTCGCAATTCACCCCGTCGTCCAAATCGCTGATGAAGAAATTGAACAGCTCAGGCCCCAGGACCAAGCCCTGGGGGACTTCACTGCCCACTTCCCCCAAGGTTGAATATGACCCATCCACCACCACCCCCTGAGTACAACCCTTGAGCCAATCTGCAATCCATCTGACTGTGTAGGCATCGATGCCACAGTCGCCTAGTTTTTTAATGAGGATGGGGTGGGAGACGGTGTCAAAGGCCTTGCAGAAATCTAGAAAGACTACATCCACGGCAACACCTGTATCCATTGTCTTTGTGACCTGATCATAAAAGGCAATCAGGTTGGTCTGACATGGCCTGCCCCAGTCTCTTGGCCCGAGATAGTTTTGACAGTTGTTAGAAATAAGGCATTGTGAACCTTTACCAACTTGTCAAAAGTTTTTAATAACATATAAAAAAAAGTGTTAATGACAATTATTAAGCATCTTTTTCCATTCTCTGCTCTGGTTTGTGCCTATCCAGTGTCAGCATATTTATGAACCACAAACCCTGTGATTCGGCGGGGTTCAAAAGTTTGTAACAATTAATTTAATTCTTGAAAGTTCTGAATTCCCAGAGATCACTGCTAAAACAGTCTGTCCCAATTTTTCCTTGTCTAATGATTGTGTTAAACAAAGTTGCTGAATCATTCAAAATAAAGAAGTGCTGTCTTTCAGATTTAAGTTTTGTTAATTAAAAGGAATTAATTTCATGAACAAAATATGGAATCAGATAACGGGCACCAACTTAAAAACCATGGCAAACATGAAAGTCCCAGCTCAAGAAATACTGGCTACCTAAATCTGGTTAAAGATAAGGACGATTATGGGGAAATCTGGCTCAGTGCCACAGAAATCCTTATTAAGGCAGTTAGTGTAATTGCGTTATTCTTTGCTATATGGCTGAACAGTTATACTAATTATTGTGCTATTATTCTCCATAATATTATAAAAGCCTTTCTAATTGCAATGGAACACTTCTGGGCATGCAAATCACCTACCACTTATTTTAATTGCTCACTTCAATTTGGGAGCTGAGAGGTGAGTTAATCAGCACCCATTAATTAGTGTTTCCTGAACTGGCTGTGGTGATGGTTGGGTTTGTGTTTCCATATGGGGGGTGGTGGGACAGAGGGCAGTCAAACGCCTAAGTCCTGTGTTCCCTTAATTGGGCAGTGCTTTTCTCTAACAGGAGTGTCATAGGCAAGTCAGAGGAAGTGAGTTTTCCAATCTGTTCATCAAAGGTGAACCCTCACCTGGAACATAGGTCCAGTTTCGGCATCACGCTTCCAGAAAGACATGGACAGCATAGAAAGAGTCCAAAGAAGAGAAATAAAAGCAAGAGAGGTCCAGAAGATATGACATATTGAGAAAAAGTTGCAAGAACTGGGATTATTTTGGCTGGAGAAGAGAAGATGGTAGGAGGAGATTTGATGCCATTCCTTAAATACAAGAAGTTACAAGAATGGTGATCAATTGATCTGTGCATATCCACAGGGGCAGAACAAGATATAGTGGGGTGAAATGGGGTGGATATTAGGAAAAAAAACATTTCTGATTTCTGAGCATGGTTAAACTCTTAAACAGGTCACCTAAGAAATTGCAGAATCCCTGTTACTGGAAGATTTTAAGTGCAGGTTAGACAAACATTTTCTGGGATGATTTAGCTAAGGATGATCCTGCCAGAGATCCCGTCTAGCCATATGTTTCTATAATTCCCTTTTCTACCTTATGGTGGAGGTCTGGCAAACTAATGAACTGAACCGAGGGTTGATATAGGTGCTAAAATAAGAGTGTGGACACAAGAATAAATTACTGAGAGGTAAAAAAAATTACTGAGAGGTAAAAAGGGGTGAGCCTCTACTACATACAAAAAAGTAGATAACCCATAGATAAACGTACATAATCCATAGATTGATTGGGAAGTGGAGGGTGGCTTTAAAACCCAATGATGGCTTTCATGTACGTAGCTATTATAGTTGGGTTCATATCTGCAACACTATATTATGCAAACTTTAGAGTAGGAAGGAAGTAGAATGAGAGCCTCCTAGTAGCTCACAGAATCATACAGGTACTTTTAACTTGAATAATAAAAAGGTTGACACAGACTTCAGGGGAAAGATAGTAATGGAAACAGTGAATGTGAAAGTACTTGCATATTTATGCTCATTTGCAGGGAGCATGGGAAAATGTCAGATGACCTAGAGTTGATGCTAAAAGATGAAATGCTTGACGTAGCTGATTCTTGCAAGGGAGATGTTAATGGTATGTACTGTCCATTATATATATATAAAAAGGAAAGATAGGAGATTGACTACACAATTTAGGCATCATCCAAACACTACTCTACTGTTGGGGACAGTAGTATCTTACAGTGGCAAAAATAACTGTGCCTAAATACATGCATAAATGCTGACCTGGGTGTAAATTGTGCCTGGTCAGCCCAGGCAGCAGAAGGCTAGACCCCTGCCTGCCGCCTAACCACATGGATCTGCTCTTTGGGCACTCTTGTGCCCCTGCCAGCCCCTCTGCCACTCAACACCCCCACCTGAAGCCCAGGGCTGACCCCCTACCCTCCCACCCCAAGCCTGCTGCCAGCCCAAGGTTGCTCCACCCTGGCTCAAACTGCCATGATCCTGGGTGCACATGTGGAAGCTGCACCCGGGAGCTGCTAGCCGGCGCAAATTGCGCTGGAGTTTCTTGAACCACACTAATTCAAGATGCACCCAGTGGTATCTAAATAGAAGATAGTCATCTACATACTTTTGTGCACGCCCTTAGTCTTTGCATCAACTCAAGATATCATTGCAAGATACTTTTGAGTCCAAACAGAAGTTATGAGATTGCTGCAGAAGTTATTGTGGGAGGTCCTTTGCCCTGAGTTTGTAGACTACATCAAGCTGTACGGTGAAAACTGTCTCTCCTGGCCTTAAAATCTATGGATTGGACTATAAAATCTTTTTACTACATCTTTTGGTGAAGAGTGTGATTAATGGAGTGTATGGGACATTGATTTCTTTTTTTGTTTGGACGGCTGTAATGGAAGGAGATCTATTTAACCGGGTATATAGAGACACTGTAATTATAGTTTATTCCTGAGAAATATCACGTAGTCAAGTCATTAATGCTCCATAAAATGTCTACACTGGAGAAGAGTTAAGAATAGCTGTGCTACTTTCAGTTTGTCATTACCCGACTTTTAAATGCTTACCCAGGAAGCTCTTGTTGGCTTTAATAGGAAGCAGAGGGCTTATTTCTGTGAGGTGCTGGAAGTTTTGGCTCTGATCCAGTGTACTACAGGTTTAGGCTATGCCTACACAGCAAAATGAAGCTGTAACAGCATCCCAGGTTATTATCCCTCATTCTAGCTTAGTTTTTGCTAACACAGGTAATACTAACAGTGAAATCACAACTGCATGAGCTTTTATGTGAGCCAGCAATCAGGATTTGCACTTCAGTTGCTAGAGCATGCTAGAGCTTTATGCCATCAGTACATGTGCTAGGTAGTTTAAGCAAACACCAGCTGGACTCAGATCTCCGTTCTGCCTTGTAGACAAGCTCTTATACTAGATCAGTGAAAGCCGAAGTTGTGCCTTTGTATATTTTAGGTATTTGTACAAACCAGACTCTCTAGCTGTTTTGTTAGCCTGGAACTATGCAAGCAGTTTTGTGTGTGCTTGTATGCGCTCATATATGTGCCTGTGCATGCTTGTAGCAACGTGCTAAAATGTTCTTTGACGTATGGAAATTGAGCTTTCTGCCTGAGTTTCAGAGTTTTTCTCTGAGTTAAAGTAACCCCCCTCACTCACTCTCCCGACTGATGTCTATCACCGTTAGATTAGCGGGAGGACATGTCCTACTAATGAAATCAGTTTTTAAATAAAAGACAGAACTTTGAACCTTGGACCAAAGTTAAAGAATAACAGCATTGGACGTTAGATCAATAGCTGGCAAATATTAGCTGTGCGCAACCGGCAGATGTGTAATTAAAAATGGAAAAAACGATCCTCCTTTTCCTCAGCTCTAAAGATCCCAGGACCAAGATGAGAAAAGAGAACAAGTCTGAAACTGCCAGAAACTTAAAAAAAAAGAAAAGAAAAGTGAAAAGCACAATGCAATGTTTGATATCTTCTCACCAAAATCCATGATCTTCCCATTAGTCACCTGTACAATCTGGTTGCAGGGTTCGGGGTTAAGGGTTCTTATTACTGGTGATCCCCCCCCCCCCCCTTTTTCCTCCTGTTCCAGCCATTTCTTTTCCCTGAGGTATATTTTCACGAGTGAAGGCAATAAAACTGGTTATTTATTTTAACCAGCTGTTCTTTTTAATCAAGCTTTTGGATCAGTGATTTTCAACCAGGATATGTCATCTGGGAGTTGGGGTTCTTGTAGCCGGCTCTGGCATTCAGGACTATCCTCCTCTGAAACGTTTTGCTATTTGGGGCAATCAGAAGCGTCCTGACTTTGAGGCGATGAACAGGAAACGGAAAACAAAAACCCAGATTTGCCCATTTTTTTCCCTCTTCTTCCACCAAAGATTGAAATTTTGGCACAGTGATGAAATTTGGGAGTGCGGGGGGAAGGGAAGAACAGTCATTTGTAGAGCAAGTCAAAACAAACGTGGCTGTTAGGTTTTTCTAAGTTTGAAATTTGACGTTTTCTGGAGGAAAAAAGAGAAAAAGAAAAAGAAAAGTTATTATAAGCTGTACTGCATAGTGTTGTTACTGTCAATACTGTTGTCACTGATTATAAGGATGATAAAATAAAAACACAAATCTTCCTTGGTGAGGGAGATTTAGATCCATGAAGGGAGGATTTCCAAACAAACTCTCACATTCCCCAGTTTGCCTGTAGGGAATCAAGGAATTAGGCAGAGTAGCAGCTCTGTGCAGGGGTTTCGGTACTTCTCTCTGACTCCCCAGAGCGAGGGCGCCTGCAGCTGGCTGTTGAGCATGCACTCTGCCTGATTCCCGCTCTCCAGGCCACCAAAGAAGTACCAAGTAGGTGAAGCTGATTTTGTTGGCCTTCTGCCTGACCCCAGATACATTGCCATATAAACATGTGTCATGGGGACCAGGTGAGTACACAGATGATTGGCTGAACCAATTTCTTTTAGAAATGAGCCAAAATGACCAAGTTTGGAGCCGAATCTGAACATCCTCCAGTATATGGATGTTTAGATGTGGGGGTTTTGTTTGGCGTTCTGTCTAGATAGATGAAATGTAAGACTCCACTCCTCTCAACCTCAGAGATTTTTAAGGAAATAGACTGATACATTTATTTTGCATTATCAGAAACCAGTGGGACCACATGTATCAGGCCAGATACTGTCCCCAGATGTTTAACAGTATTTTGGAGAGCAGCAAATCCACTGTGTTTTGTTAAAAGATACTGTGGGGGGTAAGGGGGATTTCATATATCATAATTAAGATCAACTGAACTGAACCTGCAATCCAAATCATAACCTCTCTAGCCACATCCAGATGTGCATAGATGTTTGGTTCCCTGGGGACAACCAGCAGCGGTGCACCTTGTGCTGCCCCTAGTTCTCCCCGGGGAAGCACCTATGCCATGTGCGCTCTGGTGCACGGCAAGTTTCCCAGGGTGGGGTTGGGGAGGCTGGGGCCAGCACTGGGCTGAACCCAGCAACTTTACATGGGGTCCCAGGGGCCTCCTGGGGCTGCAGCAGCAGTAATCCTACCACACGGAGCCTGCCTGGCAGTGAAGTGCAGCTCCCGCTACGTGCATCATTCCACTTCTTTGTTCCATGGGGGTTTTTGACCCCTGGATATCCAGGGGTCAAAAAACTCCTCCACACGCTCCCTTGCAGCACTGAGAATATTGGAATATGTGGTACGTGGCACTGCAGACACGCTTGTTCGGACGTGGCCTCTGAGGTTAGCTTCTTCCTAATTTGGTAGCATTCTTATTCATTGGAAAGCAGAAGCTGGAGAGGACTGTTCAGTGAACCCTGACAAAAAGGTAATGTCTATAAAGCAGGTTGGAGATTTTAAGCTATGTACACTATGAATGGCATTGAAAGAAGTGGTCACTGTTGAGCTATCTTTGTTCCCATCAGAATAAATATTGACTCCAAAGACAGCCGTATTAGGCCAAAGCTAAACTCCTTTGACAATCCCATCCTGTGAGAGCACAAAACTCTGCCGTGCCAGCACCGTACTAAGTCTCTAATGGTTTACATTTTCCACCATCTCCCTTTCTTCTCATTCTTACTAGTAGCCTATAGGACTTTTCCATAATTAGGCACATTAATGTTTGGTAGGGGTGATGACAGTCCATAGTTTCATAGCATTGTTACTATTACACGGTACATGGTAAGCAAAGCACACATTCTTTCCATAACTGAACATAAAATACAGATACAAGCCAAAATGGATAGCAGCTTTCTAACTGACCTCAGTGGAACGATTGGACCCTTTTTTATTTCAGAAGATTATGTCTTTGTACAGTCACTCTGCCAATTGTCATGGCTTTCATCAGCTTGGGGGGAAAGTAGTGGAGACAAAACTTCCTCCAAGGCCAGCATTAATTCCTTTCTAGCGTTATGTTCAATACTCAACAAGTCAAAGAACATCATTACTTCCCCCCACCAGCCCCCAGCTCCATTTTCTCTCCGAACATGAAAGAATTGTTATTGAAACTAAGCCCATTAGTCTGTAGGCCTTATCCCAGAGAGCTACCTACCCAGGGGGTGGGAAAACTCAAAGACCGTCCCCTGTACCAGCAACTTGTATTTACCATAGCTTAGGAAATTAGTTTGTGCTGAACATAAAGTAAATAAACTTCAATTCAATGTCCAGCAGGTCCTATGGATGTGCTGGGTAGTAGTACCAGTTTCCTTCTCCCAAAAATAGGAGTGAGGCAATGCATAAAACATGCTAGTTTGAAAATGAAAGTCAGCAAGTGGTGACGGGAACCTACTCCAATATGAAGAGATAAGCCACAATCTATATCAAATGGCACTTACAGAGAAAAACAAATACAACTTTTGAGAGAGGCCAGAGGTTTTTAAATGTTTATTGAAAACACAAGACCTAATTGTGAGAGTTCAAAGGCATTTTAAACTCAAGGCTAAAGTTTCTTTGCTGCCTCTATTCAGCCGGTGGTTTCAGTGACACATAATGGAGAATGCTAAGGAGACTTGGTGGATCGTTGAAACGGCTTCCAGTTGTTCCAGGACAAAGTATCACTCACTTTTCATATCCACAAGCAGACTGTAACCTGCTCTGTGCCCTATGGATTCCTGATGGTGAAATTTGCCATCGTGGCATTAGAGGTCCTAAATAATGAAGAGCACAGGCCGTTATGAATTTGACTGCTTCTCTCAGCCAGCTGGAAGCTTTTGGTAAGTTTGACAAGTTTGAGATAACCCAGTACCCACAGCACTGTGCATATGTATTTCTGCAGCACTTTTTATCTGTGCTGTTGGTATCTGTTTAAATAGTTTTGTTTGAGCAGATCTGTCCATACCCTGAAGGGCAGGAGTCTGATGACCACATGGTCAGTTTAGCTGGTCACCCACTTAGGAAGCTGATGTATGTTCTCTGCTATCAGTTCCCAGTGAGGGACTAAAAAGCAAAGCAAACAAAGGGCTTTGTTAATCTCTGAAAAAAATCAGGACTCAGCAGTATACTGTCTGATTGTGCAATGCTATACTCAGAAAATAACCCAATGACCCAAAACTGGGTCCCGACTTCAAGGTGTTTGCTTGCTTTTTTAATAACATCAGTGCTCGCTGTAAAACCAAAGTCCTAAGCTCACATCTCTATAAGAAACAACTGACATGTTTTTATGCCAGATCCTGAACTCCCCCCTGCCC
>NW_017728909.1:749786-759085 GCF_001723895.1 Crocodylus porosus | reverse complement strand
TCTAGTTTCATGTTTGTAGGAAATGCAGGATTCATCTTAATGATCCATTTGGTGTGGGGTTTGTTTGTTTTTTAAGTACTCAGGGTGGTAACATTTTTAAATGAGTTTGGTTTAAAATATTCTGTCTCCTTTACAGCAGATACTACTCACCCTTTAGTCTTCAAGGAAGACAAAATTGTTCAGAAGTAGCCTGTATTTTAGATTCTGATGGGCATAGGCTGGGAATCAGAAGACCTGGGATCTATTCTGAACTCAGATCCACTATTTCTATGTGATGTTAAGCAAGTTACTTAAGTTGTAGTTTCCTTAATTGTATAATGGGTGCCTGTGTGCGCACGCATGCACACACACACACTGAAAAGCCCCACAGATACCTACAGAAAAGACCCCTGGGTGCCTAAACCTAGGTTTCTGACCCTGAAATCAGAGAAAAGTAGGGCGAAGCCTAGTTATCCAGTCTAAGCCCCTGCTCAGGACAGGGTTATCCCGATCTAAAACATCTCATCTAAATGTTTGACTAACCTGCAAAAACTTCAAAGGGTGGAGGTTTTTGGAGCATGCTTGGAAATACCTCAGTCTCAGCAGCAAGGTGCTTAACTCCCATCTAAGCTCAGAGCTGGGGCAGTGCCTATCTTCCGCCTAAATCTCCAGTGCATCCTGGTCTGTTTTGTGTGCTCAGAGCACAACTGAGTGGTGCTGACTTCAATTCGAAGTGCAGTGTCCAGGGCCGTTCTCTCCCAGACCCATGGTGTTGCTATTGAAGGTGACAGTGATGCCACCCAGCAGAGTGGTTAGAGCGCTCACCCAGCCAGTGGGAGGCCTGGACTGTAGGTTCTCAGCCTGAGAGGATTCACGCCCACATTTCCCACCATCCGACAGAGTCCTATAAACTGTCAGGCTCTCTATCCTTCCAGTAGAAGCCAAGTCACTCAGAAGCCAAGCAAGTGAGCCGTGGGGCTGAAGCAGAGCAAGTGAGAGGGAGTGTGAATTGGTAACCCAATAGTAAGACATTTCCCTGGGAGGAGGCAAACCTAGCATCCTGCCTCACCAGCCTGGATTATTTCTGTTTTCTTTTACCCAGTGACTAGCATAAAGTGCACAAGCAGTCCTGGGAACAGGGGCTGGAATCCGGCTCCTGCCGCCCAGCAGACTGCCCCCATCCCTGAGCTACAGTGTTGGTCTCAGACCCAGAATCTTAGGTTCTTCCTTGCTCCCAGGCGTAGAATTGCAGTATCTTGCTTCCCTGGGCAAGTGCTCTGACCACTAGTGTATTATGCAAAAGGTGGGTGGCATCACTACTGGCTAGTGAGGCACCTTAGCCCCGCCCTGCCCCCCTGATCCAGGGTGATCTCATGAATAATCACTAGGAGCCAGGTGCCTATTTTTAGGATCACTGAAGCCAAAATGGAGATACCTATCATGAGGCCAGTCTGTAATTTTGCTTTAAGTTTGTTGATGTGCATAAAGTGTTTTAAGAGTCTCAGTTGAAAAGTACCACGTAAATACAAAGTCTTATCACTTGTGCCAATTGTATTGCAGCAAAAATGAAGATAATTTAAATATTCATAATTACTTTCTGAGTTCATGTTTCAATTTTGATTGCTTCATGCCTATGGACTCATAGCATAGGCAAATGCTTGAAAAATAACAAAGTAGATATCCTGAAGTCTGCAAAAAGGAACTAAACCAAACAATCTAATTCTGCTGTTAAGAATTATTATCAATTGTCCAGTTTTCATGGACTGCAGCATAACAGTCTTGGAAGCAATTTAAATTCCGTAGAGGACTTCTTCCTGTATAGGAACACTTACAAAGGCACAAATGCAAGTTACATGCTCAACTCCCATTGACTTTCAATGGGAATTTCAGAGAAGAAGGATGGTTTAGTACCATCCTTAGTTGCCATGGGTTACCTGCCACCAAATCACTGCTTAGCCAGAGATTTCCCATGTAACCTTGGCCAAGTCATGTCCAGTCCTTAAAGGAGCCATTGACATCGGTGCAGAGTTAGATGCTTTTAAGATTCTGGGCCCTGGTCTCTCTCTGGGAATCACTTCCCACTTCTAAAATGCAAAAAAAATTGGCACATCCTATTTTATTACTGGTATTGTGAGGATAAATGTGTTAGGTATTGGGATATGTTTCATATGCATATTATCCATATATATAAAAATAAATTGGGATAATATGCATATGAACTATATCCCAATATCTAACACATTTATTCTCACAATTCCAGTAATATATATAAAGATTGGTAGAGATGGGAAGCAACTTTGAACATTTCTTGTACAAGCAAATTCTTGTCTGTTTGTCTTAGAGCTAAATAGACTGGCAATGAGGAAATCATTGGGGGGACAAATTAAATTCTGAGCTCACTTCTGATATTCTTCCTCCTTTCACTGAATTGGATCTTACTCCACTGACTTCAGTGGCCAGTCATGGGACAAAGGACTCTTCAGCATCAGTGAATATATCAGCATCCAACACCTTTTTGATATTTCAATGAAACAAAGGCTGGTTTAGTAATGGTTTTTAGTTTCATTGGGCTACTTTTGAAAAAAAATGAGGAGGTCTGAGTGAGCCATCATGCATTGTCTTTTTCAGTTGGGTTTAATTCAACAAATACTACTGTTGATTTGATCCAGAGAATTCAGCTACATATGATTTTCATATGTCCCAAACAATGGTCTTCCCATCTTGGAGCAAAAACCACAGAAGGAGGGTAATGTTTTGTGCATTATAGGTATAGGGGTGGATGTCTATATTCTTAGGTCGAAGTGGTAACCTCATGTCTTGGAGCTTTGGTGATGCAGGAAAGTGATTCTGTGCTTCATAAATTCTTGCAGCAGGAGTGCCCAAAACACCGGGGTGGGATAGACTGGGAAGGTAAAATGGTTTCATGCCTCCTTCATACCATATTCATGAGGCATCAAGGGCCTGTATTAGGGCTGTGCGAAGCTTTGGTTGCTGATTTGATTCGGCAGAGATATGGGCCGATTTGGTGGCCAAATCTCTGAAACCAAATCGAATCAGGCAATCCTTTAATTTCTTCAACTCGAATTGGAACCCTCCAAATCTATTCAGAGAGATTTGGAAAGATTTGGTGATTTGGACACAGACACAGCTTTAAATGTTTTTCTACATACCTCAAGGTACCAGGCAGCTTGTCAATGCTGCGATGCTGGGACAGATGGAGCATCCCACAGGAGCGTTGTGGGGGCGGTCCCCAGTGTGCTGGGCAGCAGACTCAGAAGTGGACCAGAAGCACTTCTAGTCCATTTCTGGGTCTGCCAGGGAGTGCCACACTCCCCCCGCTTGGCGACTGGTGCCTCCTGGGTCTGGGGGGGCATCCGGGGTCCCCCCATAGCCAATAGCAAAGCTGGGGTGGCATGGTGGTACCCCCTGGTGTGCTCCCCAGTGGATCTGGAAGTGGACCAGTTCACTTCTGGGTTTGCTGCTGAGCACACGGGGGACCCCCCACCATGCTCCTGTGGGATGCTCCATCCGCCCCAGCATTCATGAGCTGCACCTTGCATCTCAAGGTATGTAGAAAAAACATTTAAAGCTGTGTCTCTGAATCTTCAGATTTGGATTCGACTGAATTGAATATGGGACAGTGATCTGAATCAACTAATTGAATCACTGTCTCTGATTCAGGCCAAATCTGAATCTGAATAGAATAGGGCCCGTTTTGCACATCTCTAGCCTGTATCTGTCCTCAGATCAAATTAAGGGCTGTAATGAGACTATTCTAACTTGAACTCAGCTGTCTGCTTCCACTTACAAGTGGCTGAGACTAGTCAGAGGGAGGGACTAGTCCATCCCTACCTCCCATTGGGAGGCATGGGCTGACCACAGAGCCATTCTAACCACTTCATGAGAAACTCCTTCCCAGCCCAGGGGCTGCTCCAGGCCAGTTCCTGGCTCTTTTATGCCATTGAAGAGTTACAGTTCCAAGGAGAGCTAGATGAGGCCGTGACTCTGTAGGGATAACTGAACAATAATAAAATGAAATTCAGCATCCTAGTAGCTTTTCTCTCAATAATTAGGCATCAAGAATAGTGCACTTCTAGTAAGATTAGTTGCAAAGTGAGGTAAAATGTAAATTAATTTACAACTATATTGGTCATATCAATGAAAACCAGAATGATATTTGCTCCTGCCTAGCTTCTTTCCTGTATTTCGGGTAGGATAGTGCTATGAGAGAAAATCCCGGCTCTTGAAACCAATGGGACTTGGGACAATGAAGCCAGGGTTTTATACACAATGCTTACTGATTTCTGTCCCTATCAGCTTTGGCAGCAATCTGTAGCAAAACCTCTTCATATTGCTTATACTTTGTTGTAGCACTGCCAAATTCTTAGATATGCTGGGGCAACTTGTCCCTGACCATCTCTCACTGAGGTCATTTTCACTCAGAATTACTACTAGGATAACCATTGCTGCTTGTCTTCGTTGCATTTTTTTTTTTAATAGTTGATGCACTGTTAACCCTGCCAACCCAAAGAATATTAAATTAGACAGGACTGGACTGGAAGGTCTAGACAGTTCAGACAATATTCTGAGCAGCAGACAAATAATTGGAAACCATCTGGGAGTCGGAGTTCTTGTAGCCGGCTCTGGCATTCAGGACTATCCTCCTCTGAAACGTTTTGCTATTTGGGGCAATCAAAAGTGTCCTGACTTTGAGGCAATGAACAGGAAACGGAAAACAAAAACCCAGATTTGCCCATTTTTCTCCCTTTTCTTCCACCAAAGATTGAAATTTTGGCACGGTGATGAAATTTGGGAGTGCGGGGGGAAGGGAAGAACAGTCATTTCTTGGCTGTCACGTTTTTCCAAGTTTGAAATTTGACGTTTTCTGGAGGAAAAAAAAAAGGAAAAGAAAAAGAAAAGTTATTATAAGCTATATTGCATAGTGTTGTTACTGTCAATACTGTTGTCACTGATTATAATGATGATAAAATAAAAATACAAATCTTCCTTGGTGAGGGAAATTCAGATCCATGAAGGGAGGATTTCCAAACAAACTCACACATTCCCCAATTTGCCTGTAGGGAATCAAATCAAATCAAAAAGCACTGTTTTGTAGCACTTAATGTTATTCTTGTTGTCTGTTACTTTCTAGTAAATATGTGTTTCAAGAGGCAAGGCTTTTTATGCTATCTTTTACTAGACCAGTTGTAGAGTGGGGAGAACTGCTGGACAAGCTTTCAGGCATCAGTTGCCTTTTCTCAGGTCATTTTCAAAACATTATCTTATGTCTGTCACTTTTGTTCTTTCTTTTTTTCCCCTTTTTCCTTTCCTTTTAGTCTGCTTTTCCATTTGATTTTGAAGTTGGGTGTTGCTTCCTCTCTGACCTCTTGAAAATGGCATTATTGGTATTTATTTTTATACTATGTATTTTTATATTCTATTTTTTTGTATTTCATATTCCCTAAGGAGTAACAGACAGACTAGGGATTTTAGAAAGCGATACCAAGTAAAAACCATTTTCAGCAGACTGCTTCCAAAAGCATATTCTTAGCCAGTTGCGTTGACATTTTCACCTATTTTTTTGCAGCTTCCTATCACTATATCCCCTTCTCCATCAAGTCAAACATGATCCATTTGTCTTCAAAGCCTTCTGTGGCATATTCCCATGCTACTTATCAATTTCCATTCAGTCTTGAGTTGTCAACTCCAGCCTCCACTCAGCCCACAATGCCAGCATCCAGCATCTATTTAAATTTTCAAATAAGCACACTTGAGAGGAGCTCCTTCAAAACAAAACAGACGTCTTGTCTTCCTTAAAAACTCTTCTATAATTCTTCTTTGGCACAATTTTTTAAACGCTTGGCAATAGTTAGGCTGCTGGTATATTGAGACTGCTATGCCTCGGTGGCTGAACATCTTTGTGTGAATGTGTTGTCTTCTGCTTTATTGTAAACTCTGTAAAACAGTCAGAAGTTTGCTCCAAGGACAACTGGTCACTATCTTTTCTATAGAACCAGATCTAGATTTCTACCTCTTTCCAAAGAACAGCAAAAGGGAAATGTCACAGCATAGAGGGCAGTCCATATTTTGTAACTTTGGCCTATATTGAATGGAAAAGTAATTTACAGTGCCAATATATGTCTAATTCTCTATAAGCATTTTTCTTCCATTAGAAACTCTGCCTTGCCATTGGAGCGGTTCCCTTAAAATTGCAGGACATATATTCTTTGGAGCCTTTCCCTAAAATTCATGAGGCAGTAGCTAAACAAAAACTGTTAAGCAACTTGGCCTTGCTACATACTTCTTTTTTCCTTTAATGAGTCGGGCCCTGAATTCTTGTTAGTTTACCTACAGTGAAACAAGGCACTGACCGCCTACCTACAGTAGGCTTGATAAGAGAGATTAATATTTAACATTCTCAAGTTCATATATAGTAAATGCCTCTGTCCTGAAATGGTTCAAACAAGCTATCCAGATACATATGGGTTTTTAATTGCTCCTGCCAAACTGGAAATGCATGTGCATATTTTCTTTGACAAGTGTACAAATGCTAATGTGCCTCTTAATGTTGTGAGGTGTCAGTGACTAAACTGGTATTCGTTTCAGTTTAGCCCATTTACTTGCTCAGTGAACCGCTGTATCTGGCGTTTCCTTCATCCTGCAGGTGTGTGCATTTTGCGGGAATGTGGCAACTGAGCTTTATAGCGTCGTGATCACATGCTGCACGGTAATGGAAGAAGGGTCTTCTGGTGATTGGACCTGTTGGCAGACATTGAAACCCCGCTGGAAGAGGCCAGTGGTTTCCTGCTGAGTCAACCAGAGGAGAGAGCTCACCAAATGAGTACACGAGGGAAAGAGAAAGCAAAGGTCTGGAGCTGACGAGCTCAAAAAAAGTAATTCTCCCCAATAGCAGGCATGGGCTTCATGGGTTTGCTTCACACTTCTAAAAACCTTCTAAAAACTAAAACCAAAGAAAGGGGATCAGTTTTGACCCCACCCTGCAGATATAGGCTGTGTTTTTGAAATGCCCCTTACTTAGTCATATACTCTCTACAATATCAAAGGTAGCTGCACACTAACGATTACAGTGTAAAAAGGAAGTTGGAAGAAGATCAGCTAATATAAGGAGTCAATAATCCAATTGCCACTGGGCATAATGACAGGGATCTGTGTTGTGTGTTCGTGTGCGTTTTAGTCATGCAACTTCTATACAAAAGTAGGTTGTTTTCAAGAGCTCTTGAGTCATAAACTTCTCTTCATATAGACTTTATCCTTCAAGCATTAAATGTCAACAAGCTGAAAAAAGAAAAAGTGATCTCTGAATCCTTGACTAAAGCCATGTGAGTAAATAGTGATGAAATGCTTGCGGATTGCAGAGTTTAACAGGCTTTTCATTTGGATGCAGAAATAACTGCCGGTCTCTTTACCAAGTCAAGCCAGTCTAGTACATTAAAAAACTTATTATTTTTAATTATTTCAGAATTATTTCAGCTAAATTGTATTTCAACACAGTATAATAATTGTAATTGAAAAGACTCTGTGTGTGTGTGTGTGTGTGTGTGTGTGTTAGAGGGGTGGGGGAGGGGTTATTCTGGTGGAAAACACTGTCCTTATAGTGAAAAATTAAAGCCTGACATTCTTTGGCTGCAAACTTCCATGTGAAATTAAGGTCATTTATAGATGTTACTTTTTTCAAGATTTAATCTGAACTACAGCTGTCATTATATACACATGGACGTCTATAATCTGAATTAAAATGGGCTCCATTCCAAATAAATTTATCATCATTAATGAGTCTTAAAGGTAAAGCAGACAAGGACAGTCTGAATTAGGCAATGTAAACTGTATTAATTAACATGTGTATATGAGTCCTTAGGAACTCGGCAACTAACCATAGCAAGTATTAATCCCCACAAGGGAAACTTAATCGGGTTTTTGCAACACAGCAGAGGCTGTCAGGCACAAAATAACACCTTTAGGGTGCAGACAGAAGTGACAATTTTTGCCTGATCTGGCCACAGAAAGCAATCTTATAGCTGTGACCAAACACGTTTGCATGGCTGCAGACAGCTTAAGAAATGGCTGATCAGGTGAAAATCTGAACCCCCATTGCATGAGGTGTTAGATGAAGATGTTTCAAAACAGAGTATCTTCTGTAACTTTTGTCTGTGCTGCCTCCAAGCCTTGAGCTGTTTTCAGAATGGGAGGGGGTAAAGGGAGAGGAGGGAATTAGGTCTGGGATTATTTCAGCCCCCATTGGAGAGTGGGGAGGCTCCCATTCACCTACCCCACCCTCCAGCGCTGGATGGGGAATGCCTAGAATGAGCTCCTCTGCTCCCTTTCCCTCCTCCCATTCTGAAAACTTTGCAGCTTTATGGGGAAGAGGGGCCATTACTAGGGGAAACTGGCTACAAACTCACAGCCAGCAGCTAGATTTCCCTCTTCCCTGGAATCAATGGTGAACTTCTGTTTGATCCAAGGGATCGTCATAACTCCGAACACGACCTGCAAAGTGTTCTCAGTTGCAGCGGGGAGCTGCACTTCTGTCCACACCCTTTCAATGTGCCAACAACACCTCACCCTAGCCAAATATCAATTGCAGGTGAATTGCACCCATTAGAGCTTCTGGAACAGCACTTTAGATAACTGTCAGTAGGACTGCAACATTGTAGCATTGGTTAAACAAGCTTAATATTGCCTCCTGATTACTTCCATTCATAAGCCCTATCCCCTGGTCACCATCTTGGGACCGGAATTTCCGCCACTAACCCCTAACCTTTTCCACCAGAAGTCCCTCCCCTTGTCTCCAGAAGTACTCCTTTTGGCAAGGGAATTGCCATCTTGGAACCAGAAAAAAACAAATTAGAGTTTAAAGGTCAAACATCTACTACAGCATACATTTATTTGATTTCAAAAAATATTTCTGTCCTGATTTACATGTGTTTGCATGGTGTACATAGAGTTGATGGCATAATAGCAAGTCTTAGTCTTGTATATTGTGGGGAGGTATGGGGGGTGGTTATACGTTTGTGGGGAGCTGTGGGTATGCATGTGCAGGTGTGCGTGTATGTGGGGTGTGGAGGGTTTGTCGGGGGGATGAATAGTTGTGTAGTGTGTGGGTGGGTATGGGGTTTGGGGCAGTGGGGGAGCATGTTGGTGTGTGTGTGTGGATATGTGGGGTGTCCATGGAGCCCCTGCCAGCCTGAGCTCTACACTCCTGCTGCCCTGCCCTGGGCCCCTATTTGCCCTGGCCCTAGAGCACCTGCCCATCACCACTTCCCCCACAATCCCACTTCCACCACCACTTCTCCAGCCCACCA
>NW_017728909.1:742179-749426 GCF_001723895.1 Crocodylus porosus | reverse complement strand
GCTGCTCTCACTGTGCATGGTTCCTGGTTGCATGGCTGGGACCACAGAACACAGCAGGAACTGGCCCAGCCCCATGGGATGGGGCAATCACCAGTGTCCTCCCCTCCCCTCTATTCTTATCTGACTTTGCACTTTTGGGTGGACAGAGGTGAAGAACAGCCCTAGGGCTGCCAGGCCAGAGTTGGAGATTGCAGATTGCAGGGGCAGGGGGTGAGCCAGTCAGGCCTTGCTGCTGCTTCTCTTGGGCTCTGCCACCACTGTTGCCTCATCAGCTTAGACAGGCAGCTATGGACAAATAATAATTAATTTTATAATGTATTTAGAGGCCTCACTGGTTGGATAGAATGGCTGGGGCTGGGGGGGGGTGCAAATCCGGCCTGCGGGCCGTATTTTGCCCACCCCTGGTATAGACTGCGTGTAGCCAGGCCCCCTGCCATAATGGTCAATGATAATTTATTAACCTTTAATTTGAACTGAAATTTGATTCAAACTGTTAACATGGGTTTAGAAAACAGTGAGCATGGCTATAAATGGCCTAAATGTTTACATTTGAAAATACCGCCAAGAAGCCTAATGGAAACCATTGTTTGGGAGCCTCATATTCCATTCTTCTGTGAGGGTTCTCAACCAAATTAAACCAATGACTCAGGAAGACAGGAGATGGTCTTGTGGTACACTTTGGGAAATGTAGCCCATTCTTTATGGACTCAAAAATCTACCCTCTAGAGAAGAAAGAGACATAAAGCAATTTGAATGACTCATGTGAGCCATCTACAGGGCACCTCCTGTATACAAATATTTTAATTATTTTATCAGCTGGAACATTTCAGATTTTGTCTGAAACCAAAAAGTGTTTGGGTTTGTAGTGGGTTTTATTTTTTTTACAAAAAGTTTACTTTTTTCTTTGGGAGGCAAATACAGTTTATAAAGTATAATTCTGCTGAAAACCCAATTTCCATTAAAATCAGTTTCACTGAAAATTTGACAACTCTAAGCATCCTATTTAAAAACTAAGCTAATTTTCTTTCAACAAATACACTTTTCTCCATAAAATGACAAAGCTAACATTGATGCTGAGATACAAATAATTCCCCAAAGTGTTCTATCCCTTTAGTTTTTGGTGACGATGCAACACTAGTGGGGGTCATCAAGTGGTGCTAATCCAGATAACCTTGTCACATGTTACAATTAAGATGTGTTTTATTTAGTTTGTAGTAACCATTACTAGAAGGTGGAAAGTTTTCTGAACAGTCCCATGGTAATGGTTACTATGGTGTAAATAAAACACATCGTAAACTCTGGAACCATTGAAAAATATTATGCTACAATGTGGTGTTAGGGATGGGACAAGCTCTGGTGCAGTACCAGAGCTGGGACTAACAGAAAGCTGTTTATTGGTCCCAGCTCCAATAGCACAATGCAGCGTAGCAGTTTTCAATAGCTCTGGTGCTTAGAAAATGTTTTATTTAGATCATAGTAAGCATTACCATGGGGCTCCTCAGAAAACATTCCAACTTTTAGTAATGCATACTACAATCTAAATAAAATATGTCCTAGCACAACAGAGCCTAGGTGTGGTATTTGCCAGTCCCAGCCTGGCATGCATCACAGATTCCTGGTTGTATTACCTCTGTGGAGCAATCAGATGTTAGATCCACACATTGTGTAATGTGATTTGGAGATGCTCCGCATCGGAAAAGACTGAACTTTGCTACAATGATTGTCATGACTAGATGACTGAGACCATCCTATGTAATGGATTGGAGACAGATCCATTTATCATCTGAACAGGGGTCAAGCGAGGATGCGTCATCCTCCCAACTCCCTTCTCTATTTTTTTGACAGTCATCTTGATTTTCTTTAAGGAGCACCTTTGACTAGTCTTGACACAGAATACTAGACAGATGGAGGGCTCTTCAATCTAGGATGTTTTCACTCGAAGACCAAAGTACTCAAAACAACCATCCGTGATCTTCAATACATTTACAATTGCATCATCCATGTGCACACTGAGGAAAAACTCCAGACCATGTTGTATCTTTTTGGAGGAGCCTATTGACCTTTTGGCCTTTCAACATCAAAAAGATTAAAGTGCTCTTTCAGCCTGTTCCGGGTCATGGATGAGACCATAAATGCCACATGCCCCCAGAGGCTGGGGAGGTATGGCGACCGCCCACAGGTGGCGGTGGCAGTGATGGTGGGAGCGTGGTGTCGGCGAGTGGGGAGCTCCCAGAGGCAGCCGCAGCAGTGTCGGTAGTGGAAAGTGGGGTGGTGAGTGCCAACTGGCAGTCGGCAACCACCCATAGACACTGCCGGCAGTATCGGTGGTGGTAAGCGGTGATTGGCGGTGGCCAGCAGCAACTGCAGATGCTGCTAGCAGTGTCATTGGGGAGGATGGGGCAAGCACCCGCAGGTGCTGCCAGCAGCAGCAGTGGCACTTTTTGCAGGGGGTGCACTGCCAAGCGCAGGGGGTGCACATGTACCTGCGCATACCCCTATGCATTGCCAATGAATGAGGCCCTCCTCCCCGAATTACCTTTGAAGGAAAGACTGTGGAGGTAGTTGAACACCTCCCTACCTTGGTAGCCACCTCTCTCAGAGTGTGAACACTCATGAGGAGATCTAGCACAGGATCTGTTGTGCAACTGCTTCCTTTAGGAAACTTCTTTGACATGTCTTTATTCAGTGCCATAGCAATGAATTTTGCCACCCGGGGAAAAGCCTGCAGTAGCAGCCCACCCTTGCCCCCCCCACATACAGGTCTAGGGGGCACATGCCCCCCCATCCCATGCTTTCCCAAGAGTGCACGCAGTGGCAGCAGCCACCCTTCCCCTGTGCCTGCACCCCACAAATGAGCTACTCACAGCTCCGCCCTGCCCCGGCTGGGCAGTGCCTGTTGGCACCCTTTCACTTCAGTGCCCGGGGCAGTTGCCTCCCTCTCCCCTGTCCCCTTGCTATGGCACTGTCTTTATTCATTGCGATCTCATCCTTGTGTCACCAACAATGCCTCTCAAGACTCTTCCACATCAAATGGGAAGATCCCTGCACAAATGCCAGCATCTTTGCCAAAGCCAATGTTACCAGCTTTGAGTCCGTGATCTTCAAACACCAATTTGGCTGAAACAGACGTTGTCTGTAGATGTTGGGCTCTCAGTTCCCAAAACACGGGCTCTACTCCCAGGTTAGTAATGGCTTGAGACCTTGTGGTGGCCAGAGAAAAAGCTACAAGGATACACGGCTGCATACTTCAAGAAAATGGATGCCAGCATCAAGAATTGGGAGGAGCTGGCTGTTGCCTGACTCCAATGGTGACACAATCTCAACCAAGCAGCAGCTATTTTCCCTCAAAGCAGAGAAGAGAGAATGGAGGAAGGAAAAGGAGAGAAATCCTAGCCTATGGCCTACTCTACCTTGCAGGAAGGTGAACAACTTCTGTGGATAGGTTTGTGGCTCAAGTGTTGGACCTCAAGACCAATCAGTGAGCTGTGGTAGAGATCATCCTCAAATCAAGGGAATGCCAAGGAGGGAATGCCAAGGATGCTAGTCAGCAAGTTTTATATATTGGGATGCTAGCAATTTAAGTGCAGTTAACACATGCTAAGTATAACATGTTACAAGTCTGTTAGATGTTTCTTTTACCCAGTTGCATAAGCTGCTAGATCTTGAGTAGAGCATTATTTTGGGGCTCAGAAACAACATATCAATAAAATGATTTACAGTCATACACTTTCTTTGAGCCTTATTTTATTTACCAAGCTGATGCCTCGAGAATATCATCAGAGCAAAAAACTTAACATTGTGTGGTGTCAAAGCTTTATCTGAATCAGGATACAGAGAAGAATCACAAAATGAATCAAGAGTTGAAAGAATGTGCCACACTGAAAGACTTAGAGCTCTTGAGCTGTATTTCTTATCAGAAAAATGTGTGAGGTGACGTGATAATAGCACATGAGTACTTTCACAAGAAGAAAATACTGAACACTAAAGAGCACTTTAATCAAGCAAAGAAGGGCATAATGCATGATAATGGCTGGATACTGGAGCCAGCTAGATTCCAATTGGAAATAGTAAAGCATACATTTTTAATGAGAGTGATTAATTATTGAAACCAATTGCCAAATCAAGTGGTGGAGTCTCTTCTCTCCAGGTCTTCAAATCAAGGCTTTCTAGAAGCTGTACTTTAAGCAATTGGCTGGATTCTGGGAAAACCAAGTGTAATTCTGTGGCCTACTGGAGGTCAGACTAGATGATTTAACACTGCTTTTTGGCTTGAAATCCGTGAGAGAATAAACATTTTAAAGCTTGCATTTAACAAGGAAAGCAGCACTTCTCTAATGTAATCTATTAAATGTTGTAAACGTTGCTCAATGTTTAGAATTTCGTAATGTTCAATCTCCGTCTCCACAGACTTGCTATTACATTCACGTTATAATTTCTATCTCACTTAAAAAGTGGGTGGAAAGGAAGAAACAAATGACAAAGCTATATTTTAACCATCTTTTTATGTAAGGGCACTCTTACATAAACTGAATGAGCCTTCACTGTTTCTGTACATCAGCTGATAGATCTACCTGATTAAGTTGAGGGACTGAAAGTAGTGGAAAACTTGGATATGTATGCATAAAAATTTTTTATTCAAACACCCATCATTTTAATGGAAAAGAACAGATTTCCTCCCAGTTCCCTATATTTATTTATCTATAAAGACTAAAAAGCAAGTCAAATGTGAATTTCCTGGCTTGACTCATTTTTAATTGGATGTCACAGGAAACTCAAACATTTAATTAAACCATAACAAGAAATGTCCTCTTAAAGCAATCACATAATTAAAAAATAAGATTTGTTTTCTTTTTCACTGATTTGGCGGGGAAAACATCTTCTCTGGGCTGAAATTTCCTATGCTTGGTAATAGCTCAAAAAAAGCTGAAGAATGAGCTATGCAACTGAGAAGTGAATGAGGACAGTAAGCCTATCAAAACCTTTCTTAGTGTTCACTAAAAACTACATTTTGCTTCTTGTATTTAACTACAGTTGGTGGGTGCCTTCATAATGGGCATGGATCCTGCATTGTCCAGAAGGCTATTCAACTTTTGGACAAACCCAGTTAAACTTATTACTTTTCTATGCATTTTTGAGTAAAAGTCCACAGTTCTGATTGTGGACAAAAGGCTGATTTCCTTGCATGGGGCATGCAGAAAGCAGCAGTCTTTTGATGAGGCCTTTCAAAATAAAGGTCTTTTCTACTTTGTGCACATGAAAGACTCCATGACGATGCATCAGAATGATAGTTTATCCTGAAGTCCTTTGCCAAACTGCACATGCTCCTGACTTTTGTGCACACAGAACAGCGCACACTGTGGACTGGATGTTTGTTCTTGGATCCCCAGATTGGTTCCATTAATGCTGTACCATCATCCATGGGGGCGGGGATGAGAAGAGACAGGCTGAGTTTATTCACGGTCTGCAGTGGTGCCCGCTGTGTTGTGGGTGTCCACGGATGGGTGATGGTCTGGCTGCAAGGGGGTGGGTGGATGCAAGCAAGCAAGCTGTGGCAGAGCACACGGGGGTGCAGCTCCCGGCATATGGTTCTGGCTCTCACTTCGGAGGCTTGGGGCCCGTGTGGCTGTCACCTGGGCTCAGCTGCTTGGGTCACCTCTAGAATCTCAAATTGTCCAGGGGCTTGCAGGTGATGCCATGTGATTCTGGCAATGCCACATGCCTCACCTGGGCTGTAAATTTCAAGGGTCCACAGCCCACATGGTGCCTTAGGATCATGGGGTATCTTGGCTCATCCTGGCTTGGAGGTTCAGTGCCCTGCCCTGCCACCCCCAACCACATCCCCCGCAAACACCACACTACCCAGCTGATCACCTACTAGCTAGCTGATCAGCAGGGAACCTAGTTTTCTGTGGGGAAACAAGTAGAAAATCTCTGTTTAAAAAACACAAAAACCTGCATTTTTCCACAACCTACCAAAAGCATGGTGGCAGCAAGTGGCACCATTTCTGCTGTCTCTCATTTTTGCCCTGGCTTTTGCCACTCTGCCAATCAGTGGCAGGTGGGGAGGTGTGCTACTGCCTGGATGAGAGGCAAAAACCACAACAAAAATAAAATTGAGCAGAAATGGTGCTGCTTGCTGTGGGACACTGCCATGCTTTTGATCACTCATGAAAAAATGTGGAGTCCATGGTTTTCTGCAGCGTGTGGAAAACTAGGATCCCTGCTGATCAGTGATCAGGAAAAGGGGGAGTCTGCATTGCATGAGAATGAAGGATGCGGCCGGAGCTTTCCCTCTGAAAAAACAAAGTAAAAAAGGGATGGCAAAAATTTAGGGCCGAACTCAGCTACCCCTACTTTACACTCTTATAACACGGAGGACTTTCTTGTAGTGGATTCTATTAGTGCCATGTTATGAATTTCAATCCCAGATGGTATTTGCCAAATTTTATTAATTTCCCTTTGTTTTACTTTCACCGTTCCCCACCCCCCCATCCCATAACCGGCAACATATAAAAACACTGTTCTGAGGAAATGTTAATATAAATATAGATATCACAAATGAGAGGGCACAAGGCACCACACTATCAAGTGGTTGTTTTGTGTTATTACAAATTTATTTCAATATTTAAAGAATAAATCAATACATCTAGTTATGTAGTTAATAAACCTGAGCAAGAGAGAAGTTGGGATGACTCACAGTGGCAGATGTACTGTAAGAGGCATATGATTTTAAAATGAAAAAGATTATGGAGGAGGTCTGAGACAGAGATAAGGAGAAGTCAACTTTTCTCATTACTTTCCATCATTTAGAGCTGCAACCCTTCAAAATGAGACATAACCAGAATTGTTCTAGTGCTGGAACCAAAACCATAAGCTGGGTTCAGATCTAAGAATCTAATGCAAACACTTCCCCACACCACTCAATAGAAATTTCATATTAAGGCTTTGAGGTTATTTAAGGAAAGTGATTTTTGAATGAACTAGGGAAGACCAGAGAGTTTTTGGTTTAGAGTTGAGCGCAAACCTAAGTCTCAGGCAATAACAAACTTGGTTTGAACAAGACACTGTTTGCATCAGGACATTACAAAATACAGGCATACCTCGTTTTATTGTGCTTCGCTTTATTGCGCTTCGCAGATATTGCGTTTTTTACAAATTGAAGGTTTGTGGCAACCCTGTGTCGAGCAAGTCTATCGGCGCCATTTTTCTATTGGTTAGCATTTTTTAGCAATAAAGTATTTTTTTAA
>NW_017728909.1:715696-741454 GCF_001723895.1 Crocodylus porosus | reverse complement strand
AGAGTAAACAGTACAGTACAAAGACCCAATTTTGCTCCACCTGAAATCAAGGGAAAATTACCCCAATTTCAGATTTAAGTGTTATTACATTTCAAAAACTTGCATGTGACTAAAGGACTGTGTGATAAACTTAGCTGCTCCCCCCACCAAATTCACTGCACTATCCATTAGACCACTTGAGAAAACACACACTTGGGAGTGTAATTGCCCTGAGTGCAAACATTCAATGCTTTTTAAAACCTTCAAACAAGATCTTAGTAAACAGTGTATTTTGTCCTGGGCCATGGAATCTAGGCTCCGCTGCCTGTCCTGCAAACACACAATGCCTCTGATTGGCTGGTAATGTTAGGGCTCCAGCTAATTAGGCAATTAAAAAAGAACTGATGGATACTGACACAGTACCAAGTACCTGGTGATCCTGTTTCACCTTCCTGGGGCATGAGCCAGCAAACAGGACAACCTGACTGCCTCTACTTACTAGGGCTTCAAGAGAATGATGCTGTCTGTCTGGTGGCACAAAATTCTGTACAGATTTTAGGAAATCTGCTGGGTTCAGAAGGGATACTCAAAGCACTTCTTTTGCAGGCAGCAGATTGGGAAAGCAGTGAAAGAATTTCCTCTCCTTCCATTGAAAAATGTGAGGTTTTTCCTAAGAGGAACATCACAAACCCAGAACTTTTTTTTTTATTGGGGCTTTGCTATAGGAGGAAAACACTATATTAAGGCTAGGAAGACCATTGGCTATGACAGGAAAAGTGACAACTGATCAACAGTAACTAATAAAAAAATGTGGGAGGATCACAAAAAAAGCTATCTGCCCTATGTATGTATCTATGGGACTCCCAGCAGCATACCTTAAACTCTGTAACAGACTGTCTGGTCTGAACCAGCTTTCTATCAGGTGTACTTGGGGTGGGAGGGGAGGAGTGTTTTAATTAAAGTAGTTCCTGGAGAGCAGCTCTAATTAAAATGCCACAGCGTTACGTGTATTAAGCTCCCATGCATTTAAAAATGGTCACAGAACTCTTGTACTAAAGCTCACTTAACAAGCTTTAGTTAAAGTGTGCCAGTGGCCATTTTTAACCTGACAGAGGCTTATACACATGACACTGTGGCAATGATAGAGTGTTCTAATTACAACACATCAGAGCACGTGTTCTAATGGTGCAGAGAAATGGTTCCAAACCATACTTGAGTGAGCAGGATTATTTGAAATTGACTAAGTCACGGTCACAGAGAAACACCCGGTTTCTTTATGGGCCACTGAATGCATCCGAGGTTTCTGGGACTTCGTGTCTGTGAGCTGGACTCAAGGATTTCTTGTCCTGCGTCTTGTATTGAGCACAGGCAGTGTAAGTGCTTCTCACAATCTATGTTTTACACATTCATTCAGTTTTCTCACACAAGTCGAGAAGCAGTAACTTCTGTACCTGGCTCCATGGCTTGCTGCTTGTAGTGTCTGCTTGAGAGCCAAGAGCAGTAAGGAGGATGGAGGCCTGGGAGTTTAAGGTATGAGGGATGCTTTCTATCATTGATTGCAGTTAAAGAGCAGTTAACACTTAAGCCAAAATGAAGGGACAGGACTGATTAGGCAAACATTTTAAAAGTGAAACGGCCAGTGATCAAAAGGATGGTAAAGAGTGAAGAATTGTATGAATGCTTGTAGGAAAAGGCTCTGTTTTAATAGAAATTTTAAAACAGGGATGGGGCTATAAAGGAAGCCAAGGCAGAGGTTGAGAAGATCCGAAGTGTGCCAGAGGTATCAAAGCTGACCCGATGGAGAAATTCTGGTTATATGTGTTATCCTTAGGCAGGCAGCTGATGGAAGGTTTTTATGTCTGAAGAAAAACCTGATAAAACTCATGGAAAAGGAGCTGTGCAAACACATGACCATAAAGACAAGACAAAGGAGATCATTTCCTGGAGGGGAAATAGATTTGAGAAACAAATTTTCTGCACTAAAAAATGAAAAGTAGAAGCAAGCAATAACCATTGGAAGGGGTGGCAATGAAGAAGAGAAGAGTCGTGGAAAAAAAAGGAGGAGACAAGGGGGAGATGGCTAAAGCCTGGAGCCTGAGGAGACTTGAGGGCAACAGAGGTGTAGCTGTGTACCCCCAGCAGTGCCTGCTGCCAGGGTACTGATCACAACTGATGGCCAATATATAGAAGATTGTGAGAGAAAACACAAGGGAAGAAATAACGGATGGGAGAAGACCTGAGATTTGTACTAGTGCCAGAAGGAGGTAGGTCTCTGTGACTGGGGACTCTGTTAAGAAGCTTTGATACGACTGTCACCAGAGGACAGGATGGCAGGCTGTCTGCCTGGACACAGGTATGAGATGTGTACCTAAAGCTTTATGGATCACCTGGCATTGGGATAAGTGACACTGCAAGATTCCCATGGAGACTTGGGTCTGGTATTATTTAGCATCTTCATTGATGATTTGGCCAAAAATCCAGTTAGTGTGCGTGTATCTGTGTGTGTAGCTGTCAAAGATCCTGCTAGCGTGTGTGTAACTGCCAGAACTCCAGTTAGCATGTGTGTGCATGCGTGTGTGTTACTGCCAAAGATCCAGTTAGTGTGTGGGTGTGTACATGTATGTTACTGCCAAAGATCTAGCTAGTGTGCGTGAGGGTGTGTCTGCATGTGTGTGTAACTGCCAGAGATCCAGTTAGCATGCATGTGGGTGTGTGTGTTTGTGTAACTCCTCCTGTTTGTGATGGCAAACTGCATAGGCCTAGTGGTAATGTGGTGGGGCTACTCGTGTCAGGGTAACACCTGTAAAATACTGCAATGTTGCAACCTCCAGAGTAAGGGAAATTTAGGGCACTTCAAAAACCCTAGCCCCCACTGCCTTGTGGGTATTCCTTGGTTGGAAAAAGGCTAAGGGACATCTCTCTGACAGAAACATACCCTTACTGAGGTGTTAGGTTTAATCCGTTGCTGTTTGGCAGAAGCTACAACCATTGAGGACTGAACATCCAGACTCATCTGGCCTTTGGACTTTGTCTCAATGGTCTAAAGTGGGGCTGGTAGGTTTAGGACAGCCTTCACTCCTCCATACTCTTGCCTACGTGTACGTACTGCAGGTCTTGGTGTGATTTATAGTGGTCAAAATGATAAAGCAACTCGCTGGAAGGGTTTTGACTCTGATCCCTGGGTTCAATTTGGACTGTGATTTATGGAAAACAGCACTACTAAATTATGAATTGGTTAGACTTGGAATTGGCACTGCTTCATTATCAGAAACCCAGCTTTCAGATACAGGTTCTATCCAAGAAAATGATTACACCATATTCTGGCATGAGGAGCTAGCGGGAGAAAGAAGAGAGCATGCTTTGCTATTACAAACAACTTACTATCTTTCTGTGAAAGCCCCATTGCTGTATTTGACTCACAACGCGCAGAGTGCATGCACAGAATGGCTTCATCATATGGTTTAGTGTCTATGCACCTACCCTTCCAGCTAGCAATGAACACAAGAATGTTTTCTACCAGCACCTTGCAGAAGAGATGGAGAAAACTCACAGAAATGAGACCATTATAATACTTGGTAACTTCAGTGCAAGAGTTGGATGTTGTTTTAAGAACTGGCCTGGTATTCTGGGCAAATACAGATTGGTAATATGAATGAAAATGGCCAGCAAGCGTTAGAACTTCATGCAAGTCAAAACCTATGCGTTACCAACACCTGCTTCACTGAGGAAGTTGCAAGGAAGACATTGTGGAAACATCCACAGTCAGGGCACTGGCACCAATTAGATCTAATACTGACCAGGTGCAACCACCTGAGAGACATCCTGCATCTGAGGTCTTATTGCAGTTCTGACTGTGACACGGACCATGCCTTAGTCTACTGCAAAGTCAGAATCAATGTAAAAAATATCCACCATAGCAAAACTCCCAGTCATCCTCAGATAGACATCAGCCAAACTAAACACCTGGAAAAATGTAGACTATTCAA
Organism: Crocodylus porosus; assembly: GCF_001723895.1. Lineage (NCBI taxonomy): Eukaryota > Metazoa > Chordata > Crocodylia > Crocodylidae > Crocodylus > Crocodylus porosus. The sequence continues at coordinate 737,489 of NW_017728909.1, read as the reverse complement.
CAATGAAGTAATGAAAGCAAGTTTTTTCAACAACTCAGCCACTGAGGCTTGGGAAAGCTTAAAAACTAACAAGTATAACGCTGCTGTAACAGAAAAATGCAAGAAAATGCAAGAAAAATGCAGCCAGGTTTAAAGAGTACTTCGAAGCCCTTCTACCTCTGCTTGAGAAGAAAAGGGCAGTGCTAACCAACTATAAGAAATTTCCCAACAGCATAATCCTAGAAAACCTGAGAAGGCTTGAAGAGAAACTCAAAAGGAGGCTAAGAGGGGTGCCCACAATTACTGGCTGAAACTCTGTGATGATGTTCAGAAAGCAGCTGACACAGGTGATAACTGTAGAATATACAAAGGCATCAAATGAGCAATTGGTCCAGTCAAGAAGAAAATGGCTCTGCTGAAAGTCGTAAACAGAAATGTCATTACTGATAAACAGAAATATCTCTCATGCTGGACTGAACACTATGGAATTCTCTACTCCAGCGAGACTGAAATCAAACGTGAAGAGCTCGAAGTATTACCACAGTTCAAAGTTATGATGGATGTGGGCAACAAGCCTACATTAGGCAATTTGCAGAAAGCCAAATCCAGGGAGCAAGGCATCCAGCAATGACTATTTGCCTGCTGAAATCTACAAATGTGCCAGTGACGAATTACTTTGACAGCTTTGTGAAGATATACTGCTCTGTTGGAAAGAGGAAGCCGTACTGCAAGATTTCAAAGATGCTTGGTTTGTACAGTTATACAAAAACAAAGGGGATAGAAGTGACTGGGACAACTCTATGAGGAGGAAAAATTGTCGCTCACATCGTGCTCCTTAGACTTCCGTCTCTAGGTGAAAGAATCTATCCTGAAAGTTAATGCACTTTTCAGTTAGGATGCTCTAGCATTGATATGATTCATAGATGCTTGGGTCAGAAGGGACTTCAGTAGATCATCGAATCTGACCCCCTTTCCTGGGCAGGAAAGAGCGCTGAGGTCAGGCAACCCCAGCCAGGTGCATGTCTAGCCTCCTCTTGAAGACCCCCAAGGTAGGGGAGAGCACCACCTGCCTCGGAAGCCCGTTCCAGATTCTGGCAACCCTTGCTGTAAACAACTCCTTCCTGGTGTCCAACCTGAATCTGCTCTCCGTCAGTTGGTGGGCATTGTTCCTAGTTACTCTAAGGGGTGCCCTGGTAAACAGAGCATCTCCTATTTCTTGCTCCCCGCCCCACCCCACCAATGAATTTGTTGGCAGCCACAAGATCACCTCTCAGCCTTCTCTTGTGGAGGCTGAAGAGATCCAGGGCCCTCAGTCTCTTCCCGTAGGGCTTTGCCTGTAAGCCCCACACCATGCGAGTGGCCCTCCTCTGAACCCTCTCAAGGTTGTCCACATCCCTCTTGAAGTGCGGCGCCCAAAGCTAGATGCAGTACTCCAACTGCGGTCTGACCAATGCCATGTAGAGGGGACGTATCACCTCCCTGGACCTGTTTGTCATGCACCTGCTAATGCAAGATAAAGTGCAGTTACCTTTACGGATCAGTTCATCACATTGATGACACATGTTCATCTTGGTGTCAACAATGACTCCGAGATCTCTTTATGTTGATGTGCTGCTGAGAAGGTCCTCCTCCAGCCTGTACCATGCAACCGGTGATTCCTTCTCCCCAGGTGCAGCACCCTGCATTTGTCTTTGTTGAACTCCATCCTATTCTGTTCTACCCACTTTTTCAACTTGTCCAAGAGAATTCCACCTGGATTCATTCCTCACCCTCTAGTGTGTTAACTTTACCCCATAATTTCGTATCATCTGCGAATTTGGACAGAGTGCTTTCTACGCCCTCATCCAAGTCACTGATGAAGACACTGAACAGCACAGGTCCAAGGACCAAGCCCTGTGGGACTCCACTGCCCACATTGTTCCAGGTTGATACCAATCCATCCACCACCACTCTCTGGGTGCAACTCTTAAGTCAATTTGCCACCCACCTGACCGTGTAATCATCTACATCACAGGCACTCAGTTTATCTGTGAGAATAGGATGAGATACCATATGGAAGGCCTTCTTAAAATCCAAGTAGATGACATCTACCTCAATTCCCTACCTCAGTTCCTGTGTCTAAGCATTTTGAGACCTGGTCATAAAAAGAAACAAGGTAAGTCAGGCAGGATCTACCTGCTATGAATCTGTGCTGGTTGCCCTTCAGCATTGTTTTTCCTTCTGGACTCCCACAAATGTGATCCTTAATAATTTTTTCAAAGGTTTTCCCAAGGATAGAGGTGAGATTAACCAGTCTATAGTTACCTGGATCCTCCTTCCTCCCCTTCTTGAAAATAGGGACCACACTGGCCCTTTTCCAGTCCTCTGGAACCTGACCAGAGCACTAAGAGTGCTCAAACAGCTGTGCCAGCAGCTCTGCTATGACACTAGCCAATTCCTTCAGCACCCTTGGGTGAAGATCATCTGAGCCTACTGACTTGACTACATCCAGCCCCTCCAAGTGTCCCTTCACTAGGTCAGCATTAACAGTTGGTGGGCTGGTTTCCCTTTTGTGCCTGGCTATGATCCAACTGGGAGATTTGTCCTGATCCATGTTCAGGAATACAGAGGCAAAAAACTCATTGAAGAGCTCAGCCGTGTCCCCCTGTATCTGTCACTAATTGCTCTAGTTCATCCTGTTGAGGTCCTATGCTACCCTGTGCCTTCTTTTTACTCCCTATATACCTGAAGAAGGACTTTTTGTTGTCTTTAATTTTTGTTGCCAGCCTAAGTTCCATTTCTGCTTTGGCCTTTCTGACTGCCTCCCTGCAAGTGCAGGCCAAGTAGGTATACTCCACCTTGGTAGCTACCTCCTGTTTTCAAAGCCTATATGCCTCTCTTTTTGCCCCCAGGCTTGCCTGGATTTCCCTGTTCAGCCAAGAGAGTTTCTTGGTCCCTTTCCCTGCTTTCCTGCGCAAGGGGATTGTCTCCTGTACCTGTAGAAATGCTCCCTTTTGTACGACCACCCTTCCTGGACTCGCATCTCACCAATGCTCCTGTTCTTCAGTGCCTCACTAACTAATCACCTGAGCACACAGAAGTTAGCTTTTCTGAAGTCTAGCATTTCTGTCCTACTGGTTACCTTTCCCACCCTAAGTGGGATAGTGAATTCAACTAAGTGAGGGTCACTGTCCCCTAGGTTACCTTGTGCCAGTAGATCCCCTTCCAAGTCCTCCCCTATAGCCACCACCAAATCTAGTAAGGCATTTCCCCTAGTGGGACCGTATACATCCTGTGTTAGGTGAAGGTCCTGTATGCAGGTTAAGAACCTACATGACTGGTCGAATCTAGCTGACAACTCCTCCCAGCAGATGCCAGGGTAGTTTAGGTCACTTGTGATAACCATGTCCCTTGAGCATACGGCCTCTGAGAGCTGCCTTGAGAATTCCAGGTCCAACTCATCCTCCTGGTGTGGCAACCTGTAGTAGACCCCTACTAAAAAGTCCCTTTCCTTCTGACCCCCTTGCATTCTGACCCACAGTACCTCAACGGTATTTTTGGTCAATCAACTGCAACAGAAGTGTAGAGAAAAATGAATGCCACTGTACATAGCCTTCATCAATCTAATTGTCCCCCACAAACTGTTGAACATGATTTGCTCATTGTATCAAGGTATGAAGGCAACTGTAGTGTACCAAATGCCTTTGATATCAGCAATGGGGGGAAACACCGGTGTGTTTTAGCTCCTATGCTTTTTAGCATCTACTTTTCATGCCAGATTTTTCATGCATTCAAGTACAGTAATGATGGCATTATTTTTTTGGTCCAGACTGGATGGAGGCTTGTTCAACATCACCAGGGATCCTGGCTTTCTCTGATTTAAAAAAATCCCCAATTTTTGGTTAAATAAAATAAACCCCAAATCTGAATTTTTCCATGATTTAAATGAAACACCCAGGACTGAGCCCTGTGGGACTCCACTATTTGCATCTTTCCAGGTTGATACCAACCCATCCACCACCACTCTCTAGGTGCAACCCCTAAGCCAATTTGCCACCCACCTGACCATGAAATCATGTATGTTGCAGCTGCTCAAGGTGTTTCATTTTAATCATGGAGAAAAAATGTAACCCCAAATCCACATTTTTCCATGATTAAAATGAAACACCACTAATATATATCTATTTATATATCTATATCTATATATTAGTGGTGTTTCATTTCAGTCATGGCGTTTCATTTAAATCATGGAAAAATGAAACATCACTATGTATATATCTATGTTAATGGTGTTTCATTTAAATCATGGAAAAATGTGGATTTGGGGTTACTTTTTTTTAACTGAAGAGTGGGGATTTTTTAAAATCAGAGAAAACCAGGATCCCTAAACATCACAATGTTTAGAGCAAAAAGCAAGGTGAAAGAACAGGTACTGAAAGACTTCCTGTTTGTGGAAGACATGGCCTTGATTGCCCACAGTGAATTTTCCCTGCAAAATCTCTTGAGTAGATTTTCTGAATCATGCAAGAGCTTTGGGATGGCAATTTGGTCTCAAAAAGACTGTAATCATGTACCAAGGGGTGGAAGAACCAATACCTGACATCACTCTGGTTGATAAATCTCTTGGTATTGTTAAAAGTTTGTGCTACTTGGGTTCTACGGTGAGCGGGAGTCTTGATCTTCAGACTGAACAGACTGACAGAATCAGAAAAGCAGCTAAGAATTTCAGGCTACTGCAGGAACATGCCTGGAACAACAGCAAACAATCAGCTAAGGTGAAGAGGTGGATCTACAAGACTTGTGTGCTCTCATCCCTACTTTGTGGTTCAGAAATGTGGACTACTTATACTAGGCACATCAAGAGACTGAACAGCTTCCACATGAGATGTCTGTATAAGATCCTGAAAATGAAGTGGGAAGGCAGAGCACCAAGCGCAGAAGGTGGAGGCTGTTCCATTGCACTGGAATTCCAGCATGTTGGAGCACTCATTTATTTGAGTCTGCTGGCTTTTCCTCCCATTCCCCAAGCACGTGTATAAATGTGCAAAAGTAGTGGAGCATGCAGGATTGACACACTTAGAAAACACTATCAAGAAGAGGAAATTGTGATGAATCAACCATGTCAGGAGAATGACAGGAGACTGTATCCCTAAGAATATTTCATATAGTGAGATCTGAGATGGCTCTAGAAAGTGGGGATTGCCCTCTATGGCAGTACCACAATGTATGCAAAAATCATATGAAGTCGTTCAACATCAACACAGAAGGCTGATAGGAGTACGTAGAATCCTGCCGTACATGGAGGGAACATCTGGCACTAGGTGTGGCTCAACATGAAGCAGCTTTGATCCAGAGGATGGAAGCAAAGTGAGAAAAAAGAGAGCACTGTGCTGTAAATTTGGACAATATATGGATCTGTGAAACTTATAACGAGCTATGTCGTTCTCAGATTGGGCTTGTCAGCCACAAACAGACTAATCAGACATCTGACTAGACCTCCTACGTGTATACCATGATCCAAAGGAACAGTGGTTGTCTTCTAAAGATGATCTGGGTGATATGATTGGGAGCACGCTTAGAAAGTTTGTGGATGACACCAAGTTGAGTAGAGTTATAAATGCTCTAGAGGGTAGGGCTAAGATTCAGAATGATCTGGATAAACTAGATCAATGCTCTGAAATCAGTCAGAAGGAATTCACTAAGGGCAAACGAAAAGTCCTGCATTTGGGACAGAATAATTAAATGCAGACTGGAGAATGATTGGCTAGGCTATGGTACTGCAGAGAAGGACTTGGGGTTATGATAGACCATTATCTGAATATGAACCAACAGTGTGTGTTTGCTAGGAGGGGAGCAAACAGCATCCTGGGTTGTATGAACAGGAGTGTCTCTTGCAAATCAATCGAGGAAAGTGATTCTATTCAATGCTGACAAGGTCTCGCCTGAAGTGCTATGTCCAGTTTTGGGCCCCACATTTCAAGAAAAGCATAGCCAGTGTGAATTAAGTCCAGCACAGAGTAACAAAAAATATTAAGGAGGAAGTAAGATTCATGTGAGGAAATGCAAAAAGAACTGGAGTCATTTAGTCTGAAGAAGAGCAGACTGAGGGGGCGTTTTATAGAAGTCTTCAGTTGCTTGCAGGGGGATTAGAAAGAGGATGGAGATAGACTTTTTTTCTGTGGCCTTTGACTAAAGTAATGACCTCAGGATGCAGCAGAAGAAATTTAGATTGGAGAGTAGGAAGACCTTTCTGACTTTGAGAGTGGTTCAAGCATTGGGACGGGCTATCTGGAGAGAATCTCCACCCCTAGAGATTTTAAGGAGCACTTTCGACAATCACTTGACTGGGATGGTTCAGTCAGGGCTGTTCCTGCCTTCAGCAAGGGGATGGGCAAGATGACCTCATGTGGTACTTTCTAGACCTATGTTGAAAGGGTATTAAGTGTTTTAAAAAAGAGAGAGATTACCAGAACTTCCTTCTTACTTACCACTGCTTGAGACATGCAAGGCAAGCAAAACCTAGGGCTATAGTAATTCCTATTCTCTGTAGAGTAGGAGAAAGAACAGTACTGCTATGGGGGGATTCATTAGTGAGCTACTTCTGTCTTGAGGAAGGCAGTTTTGCCTTGTCCCTGGAGAAACTGGATTGTTGACCAGGCAGAATTTGGGTTTACATACTTGGGGGTCACTGGAGTCCTAGCCTAGGTGGCGCCAGTATAGCCAGAAGTGGGAACTTGTGGATATTAGGCCTAGGAACTAATTTATACTCTGATGTCCTTGGCTGGAGGAATAACATTTGAGCTTAAGACTTACACTCAGGGAGACTGAAAGATGTAAAATATTAACCCTGGCTTACTGTGTTTTCCCATCAGTATGATGCACAGAGGACTCGTGTTTATCTTTGCCCTATGAAAAATTATGGGCTAACAATGAAAAATGCTGTTTATGCATCAGGTTTTTAAAGTGTAGCTTCACATGTTGCGCCTGCAGTTATTCACAAGTGCAATTTAGATCAGTTTGTTATTGTGCGTCTACTAGTGAGGCAGGGTGGCCTACTACAGTGGGTGCCAACCTTTTTGGCAGGTTAGCCACAAATAAGCCCTGTACTCTCCCCAAGTTCTCCTGTGATCCCCTGTAGATCCTCAATCTGTTGCTCTGCTTTCTGCTCCTTGCCCTATGCCCCCTGCCTAGTCTGTTGCTCTTTTCTGCTTCCTGGCCTGTGCTCCTGCCTGATCCTCTGCTTCCTGCTCTGTCTGCTGCTGTTCTGCTGGTCTCCTTGTGGAGCATACAAGGGCTGCCTGTGCTGCTGCACATGCTACAGGCTGGCCACCCCTGACCTGCAAGATCAAACAGTGGTTCTGTTAGATAAAACTCAGTGAATTAAGTTAAATGTCTTGCACCCACTAGTTTGCTGGCTCTTCATCTTAAATGTCTCATTAATGGTCTGTCTGAATTCCTCGTGTCTGATGTGTCGCTGTGGTAGGTCACTACAAGACATGCCAGGATGCTGTACTGGAGCTGATGTAATATAGCCGAACATTGAGAAATTCAAATCAATTTAGTTTACTGAAAACTCCAGCAGAAAAGATCATGTTTTCCAGGTTAAATACCTTTGTTCCACTTAATACTTTTTTTTCAGTTAATTTTTTTCTACCCACTAATCTGAACTCCAGCATAGGTAATCTTTAACTACTAGCCACAGAGTAAGGCAGGTCACGGGTATTTTCCCCTCTATGTGTATTTGCACTGCATATCTCTATTATCCTTGTATGTCTTCCTTTGCTAAACTGTGGTATTAGAGCTGGATGAAACTATCATTTCCCCCTATAGGCTATTCCACAATCCTTTTGTTCAATTCAGAGATTCATGTCCCTTGCATTATGTGTTAAACTTTGTGATCCACATGAAGAAGCAACCTAGTGGTCTTTGCCTATATTAAGTGTAGGTACTTCTGTGATTTCCACCAAAAACCATAAGACAAGATTTTTAGCAGGTACAACTCAGAATGGCTCCACTGAAACCAGTAGGTCATGATGAAGGGATGATTTTGGTTACTTCAGCTAATTTATATCACATGAGGATCTGTTTTGGATTTGACCCAGGTTTGCTTGAAAGTTTTGTTAACCTCAGCAACCACTGGGGCTATTTTTGGGTTTGTAACAGATTACAAAGTTTTATGCATGGGTAAATTATTCAGGTCAGAATGGGGTTAATCCCCAGTGTTTTTGATTTCATGCACACTGGAATAAAATCATAAAAACATTGATCAAACCAGTTCATTAATGTACATGAAGATAACAATTATATTCTTTTGGCCTGATCCTGTAGAGAAAATCATTCAAACCTCAAATATATGCTCCTTTGAGGAATGCAGAATCAGATAATTCCTGAATCTCTGTGTTGCTGATGCCCTCGCTGTTCCCTTCCACTGTCTCTGCACTTTAGTGTCACTTAAGAAGGGGGTACAGGTGCTCACCATGCCCTGTCTACATTCACATGGCTTACTTAAAGTAAGCCATGTGAACGTAGACCAACAGTGGTGTGTACAGGCATTCACCACTCCTGGGAGCAAGATGGGGAAACCAGTATAAATAAATTGGGTTAGGGGAAGGATGGGTGGGATGGGGCGGGGGGTGGCAATGGGTCTGCAGTGGGGTTTGGCAAATTGGCAGGGAGCTGGCAGGTCTGTGTAGGGAATTGGTGGGTCTGCAGGGGGAGGTCAGCCATTTCGGGTGTGAGAGTTGAAAGGCTAAAAATAGCCTGAGGGGTAGGAAGATCACATTCCCAGGGATGCAGTGAGTGGCTGGGCTTTCCCAGCCCCAGGGCAGCACTCCGAGCGTGTACAGACATTTGATAGATTGGGTTAGCTCATTCCTAATCTAAGTTAGTTCATCTATTCCAGTAACCTAACTTAGATCAGGCCTACCATTTTGGGGTGATTAAAAGCCCCATGAATGCCTGCACAGATGGATTTAGATCATGGATGATGCATAAGTGTTGACAGTGAGGGGAAACAACTCTGCACTGCTGCTGACCCTGCTGCTGCTGGGTGCTGCCTTTGACCCCGCTATAGCTCTGTGCCCCATAGTCAGTCCAGAAATCGCAGAGCCACTGCCACCCCCATTGCTGCTGGGCCCTGGCTGGGCTGCAGTCTTGCGCCCCATGCCACACCAGTGGTACAGAAATCGGTGGGAGTGGGGCAGGGGGTGGGGCACATGCCCCCCTGATGTGACGCTAATGATTTTGATTGATTGACCTAACCCTAGTTAGGTCGATGTAAAGGTAATGATGGTACACACCCTATGTTTTGCCCTAAGCATTTCTCATTTCAGCCTTGAGGACACAGTCACTCCTCTCTTAAGAAAATTGCTTTTGGGGACAACCAGTTGTCATGCAAGTTGATTGTGATAAGCTGGGCTATGCACTTCACCAGAAAGCCAGAAAGTAAGTCTTTTCCCCCTCTTTCCAGGTGAGGCAGCTGCCATTTTCTGGTCAGAGGCAGCCTGCTATGGAAAAGATGTGCACACCACATTTTCACCTAGCATCCTTTATCTTCCGCTGAAATGAAGAACCAATTTGCTCCAGGTAAGCTTCATTTGGGTGAAATAAACTGAAACTATATTCCAAGTCTCGGAATCCAATTGAGTGATAGGGCTTGCTTGACAAAGTTTGGCTAAATAAATAATCTCCTCCAATCATGTGTCTAAACTTTCTGCACTACCCTCTCAAAATGGACTCCCAATGTATGCATAATGATTTTAGACTAACAGAGTTGGAGTCAATCACAAAAAGGGATTTTTTCCACCAAGAAGTTCATCCCTCCCCCAAAAAGACTGTGTCCACCCATTAGTCCTTTTGACATTTTCATTTATCACCCAGGTCACTACGCAGAATGAGAAAGTTTAACCCTCATCTAGCCAGTCTCTGGGCAGGTTCAGTTTTCCCCATTGCAGAGGTTCACCTGTTAGATGCTCGTAGGACTACATCTTTAACTTGTAGTGTTTCACTTCTTTCAAGGAGTGTCAAAAGATGCTATTCCTGCCTGAGTTTTAGTTTATTAATGCTTTTGGTTTACTGTTTATGAATGCCTTTTCTTCACCTTTGTCTCCTTTTTTCTCAGGTTTTCCCCCGGAACTTCCTTTCTTGAGGCTTTACATAAGACAAAAACAAAGAATTTTCCAGCTTTCACTTATGGGCCATATTTGATTCTCAGTTAGCAGCAGTTGTCTATATAATTGTTAGTTGGAATGGTTTTTTTAGTTGTGTTTAAATGTCTTGTAACTGAGAATAGAATTTGCCCTACTCATCTGTGCACAGTGTATTGCAACATACTCCTTTACTCTTGTTTTGCCTTTTGTGATCGAGCCATAAATTTCAAAACAACTTGACATTTTATTGCAAAGTACTAGACCAGAAGCCAGTCCTTCTAGACCGGTCCTCACTGGTGAGTTTTTCAATTCTGTCTCACTTGTCTGTCTTAGATAATCCAGCTCCATGTACAATAGAGAGCCTTACTTTACTTATGGTGTAGTGTGAAAAAATACTATAACTTAGAAAAAAATCCCAGCAATAACTATTTAGCTTCCTTCCTGAAGACAAGCAGCATGCTAACAATCTGTTGTTACGTTTTAGAGAAAATTACAGCTCATAAAAATAAATCCTTAATATATTATTATTGTTTGTATTCTTTTTTCTCTCTTGTTTACAGATAAGTACAAGTTTTTATCTATTGAACCAGATACCTCCCATGAGCTTAAAAAAACACAGTACCAGATTTTCAAAATTGCACATGTAATTTGTCCATTCTATTATAAGAATTGTGCATGTATTTGCCCCTGTGTCTATGCTATAAGCTCCACCTAGTATGTCACAACAATTAATACCATTTCTTCTTGGCATGATGTGGCACCGAGATTGTTGACCATGTCCATAGGAATAAAGAAGTCCCCAACCCTTCTACAAGGGTATGCAGATAGCATGAGCTGATGATACAGGGGTGTTGCTTAAATATTATAAGCATATTTCTTATAATAATTGCAATTCAAATATGTAAAAATGTTTCCAGTTTTAGAGCAGACTGCATTTACATTGCAGACGCTGAGTCCCATTGTACAAGATGCACAGAAGTCTTGGTCTGAACTCAGGTGAAATCTTAATCTTCTAGAAGTCAAGGGGGCTTTTGCCATGACTGCAATAGGGCCAGGATTTCACCCCAAGTATTTGTTTGACATTTGAAGCTCCAACAGCTTGTATAAAGATGGTTCACCCCCACTTTCTAGAGTTACCTTCTTGTTAACAAGTTAAACATTAAATTGCAGCTGAGCAGATGCATTGTATAGTGAAGAAAGTTAAAAGAATTACCATTAGTCTCTCATAACAAAATATTCTGGGTTTTTTTTATAAGTCAGGATGTACTCCTAAAACAACAATGCAGTACTTTAAAAACAAAAGTCTCCTGAGGACTGACAACAATAATTAGTTTCTTCAGATACAATGTGCTGTTTGACATTTGCTTCCCTCCACACACCATTCACAGCTGCTGTTGTTGTTATTATTTATATTAGAGTAGGGCTTAGAGACCCTGGCTCAGAGTAAAGTCCCACTGTGCTAGGCCCTCCACTAGAACAAAGTAGGAGACAATCTCTCCCCTAAAATGTTTGCTATGCAAGTATATAAGACAGAGGGTGAAAGGGAAAACGGAGATGAAGTGACTTGCTAAGAGTTAAACAGCAGCTTAGCAGCAGAGCTGGGACTAGAACTCATACTTCTACACTGTGAGCTGAAAGCACTGTGCTGTACCCCTCACTGTCCCATGGTGGGGTTGATTTGGCTTTAGCTCTCAAAGCTTCATTGTCATTTGCACAAAGAGGACTTTACACTGCCCTGGCAGTGCAGCCTTAAGATGGGTAAAAATTACTCTTGTGCTGGCTGTTAGGCTCTCTGTAATGTACAGTGGTCTTAGGTGTAGTAAGAATCCCAGCAAACAGCTGCATAGAGAGGGGCGGGCACGTGACTCTTGATTCCTGTCTGTTGCACTTCTGTTAGCTAGGTGAGGACGTCTGCCATGGCATTCAAAATGTCGATAGCTTTTTCCCATAGTGTTTTATGTCTTTTTTTAGTTACAAATACCTTTATCTTAATGAAACCAAAATAAAGCACTAAAATCTCCAGTAAAATGGAGACTAATTCCACACCAAACATGTTGCTGACTTTAACATATGACTTTGGCAAGGAGACCCGGATTCAAGTCCAGCGATACCCCTACTAAGATGACGTTTATGGTTCCTTTGGGATTTGTGTGACACTAGCATCTAGGCTGGGTCTCCAGACATCAAGTAATTTCCTTAGTGCAGTGTTCGACATATGGCAGTAGGCTCTCTGGGTGCCCATAGACATGTAATTACAGTGTGTTGGAGCAGACTCCATTAATCATGTCTGCTGCAGCATGTTAATTAGTGCGCTCCAGCAGCCTCTGCATCTCATGTATTCAGTGTCTCCCCTCATGTATTCAAGTGCTTGGTGGGAGCACTTTAACTAAAGCTCATCAAACAAGCTTTAGTTAAAGCACCCCACCACCGTTTTGAAGTGTGGGATGCTGAATACATGAGACACTGCAAGTGCTTTAATTAGAGTGGCTCTCAGAGTCCCTCTACTTAAAGCATCCCCGCACCCCTACTCTTGGAGCGCATGTAAAGACACGGTCTGTCTCCAGGATGCTTAATAGCATGTGCCCAGGGCTGTGTGAAGCAAACATGTCATCCATTTTGGGTCATAGCATGCACAGAGCAAATGTTGATGTGCCCCACTGCCACACTGTCTTGTGGGGCTTTCAGACCACGCCAGCTTGTGCTAATGTGGATATTAGGGCTTCATAAATTCTCTCGGGAAACAATTTCATTTCAGTCCATCAGGACAGTGCAACTCTTCCCTCCTGCCTGCCCACTTATTCCCCTTTCCCCTGCCCTCAGACAGTCTGAGGCAGAGTTAAAACTGGGCTTGCAAGGTTGTGAGGGGTTTTTTTCCTCCCTTGTCTGTTTGACTAAAGGCAACTCCAGCTTAGTGGAGTGTGGGCCTCCCTCCCTCCCCCACCTGATCGATATTTTAATGTGACTTATCAGAAAGAGAAGTAATTGTTTACTTAAAACCTCAGGATCCCATAAAGGGCGAGGGAAAAGTGTCCACGCGAAACAGAAGCTCTGGGCACCTGCCTGTGGCTGCAAAGGCCCAGTGAGGACACCTACCTCGGAAATGATGAGCACAGGGGTGCTCAGCACAACATGATGTGACAGCCTGGTGGTACCCAGCACTCCAAGCATCAGTTGGCTGTTTTGCAGGATGGTAAGTGCTTTCCTGGGAATGCTTCAAGTAAGCAAATGGAAAAAAAACCTCTCTTGAGGTGGGGGAATTATTGATGAGAAGGAGTGGAAAAGAATTGTGAGTGCAGTAATGATATTATGCAACTTCCTCTGCTGAAATGTTCTTAAAAGCCTGGTGCCTCTCACAGATTAAATTGATGTTTTAAATGAAAAAAACATTTTTTTTTTTTTTTTACAGTCTACAGGCCCCATCTTGCATTATTAAAGTTGATTGGAGATTTTCATCATCGTCAGTGGGCACAGATAAAGCCTAGTAGAAAACTTAACTGCACCTTGTAAAAGTCATGCTTAAATTAAACCTGATTAGGCTTTCCCAGGCTTTGTGGAATGTATTAAGTTTCTTAATATGTCTTGGGATTGTCCCTTAAGCATTTTCCAGTCCTCACAATGGTTTTCTCAACCGGGGAGCTCTTATGATAACCTGCAGTTTGTTTCAACTCCACATTTTAAACCCAAATTCAACAGAAGAGAGGAAGAAAAATGGAGCTTTGTTCTACTGTGGCGTGTATAGTCTACTGTCTCCCTGTGCTGACAGGTAACCCTCTTGTTGCCTTGGCTGTTTGCTGAACTGCCATTTATCAACCTTACAAGGATGATTTTTCTTTCTTTTTATTACCATTTGTCTCCTGAAATATGACTCCTGAACTGCTGGGAGCTTCTATGTAAAAGTAGTGGCCTTACATGGCAGTGATTGACAAGCCCTGCCCCAGTGTGTTTGCTTATGGTAAGATCTTGTGCACCCCATTTTGATCAGGGGTTGAGATGAGTTCAGTAGTGTGGGAAGGGATAAACATGAACATATTAGAAAATTAGAAACCTCAAATGTCAGTGTGCTGTGCTTGCATCCCTTTTGTATTTGTTTTCACTAATAATAAAGCAAGCAAAGACGTATTCCAAGGAAACCAACTCCAGATCCACAGCTGAAAATTATTTCTTGACTAAATATTTTTTTTTAAATGCAGTTAGGACTCAACTGTCTAAATTAAGGCCCTTTTATTAATGTAGGGAACTATATGACCGCTTGATATCCAGACTGGATTACAGACTCTTCTTCCTTTTAAAGCAGGTTCCCTTTTGGCTGCAATTTCCCAGTAATCTGACCTGTTAGTCCAGACAAATCAGTGTGGCAGCACTGTGCAGGCATTCAAATACACAGTGATTTACCACTCCAGAACATGCATGCTCCAAATAAGAGGTAAAATAAACTAAGGGTGATAAGGAAAAGGAGTCATTCCCATCCCTTCATCAGCAGGCTCAATGTGCACAAAGGTAAACATGGTGAAAGCAGGTGAATAATTACACTGAAAAAGAGAAGCCTAGCAGATTTAACTTGAAGAAGTAGGTTATTGTTTGGATTGTGTGTCTGCCAAGAGTCAGCTCACAATTTGGTTAGTATTTTCAAGCTACGTCTACATTAGAAAAGTGATTTGATTTAAAAATCAGCCTGGGTTAACTGGTCCAGCCTTAAATGGTCCTGACCCTAGATTAATCCAATTTATTGGTAACTTACTGATGCAAATGAAACAGGATTATATCAATTTAAGAGCATCTATGTTAGGGGTTTGCACTGGTTTACCTAGATGAATTTTTTAACAGCCTGTATACAGGAAAGATGCAATATTTTGTGGGTAAAAGAGTTGGTCGCAGGTTTTCAGCATGTAGCATGTCATGGAGATGGCTTTGTTAGGGCTTCGGTATGTGAACAAGCTCCCGTGAGGTCTATAATGAGGGTAAGGATGTTCACAGTATGAGCAACACTGTAGCAGATGCTAGTGTGCCAATTATACAACAGTAGTACCTTACTAGCCCTCAGGAAGAGAATGATAAATTGCCATGAATAAACTTTACCACAGGATTAGAGTATGGTCATGTACAGTTACCATGGTAGAGCTTGGCATGATACAAATCACTGCCTTCATTTATATCAGTAATTGTTCATGTGCCCACTCCCTAGGAGTCCAAAGGATTCCTCCATTCCCAGTTCTTCCATGACATAATTCATGCTCTTGTTTTTTTTCACAAATAATTGGAGTTGTGAAAGCATCAAAAGAAAGAAACCGGATCTTCTGCTTGCCGTTGAATGGAATGAAAATAGATTTAGGCCCACCATATATAGCAAATGCTGGTTATTCCTAAATTAGAACAACATATTTGATTGTGATTGTCAAGTGACTATGTCTCACTTTTATTAATTATTTCAGGAATCCTGGTGAATGTCCTCAAATTAAATATAGGCCTCTTACACACTTCTTTCTGGCCTCACAGACATATTGTGTAAAATATACATCTCTTAACAGTCTCTGACCCTGATAGTTATATCCATTTGTCAAGAAATAATGCATATAGAGATGACTCCAAGCAATGGACATTTACAACATTCTTCATAAAGTGTTTCTGTTACACATGTGTTAGGTGTAATGAAAACTTTTAAGCAGCTGATTAGTTCAACATGCTTAATGTGTTCCTTCCATGTTTTCATTTAATCTTTGATTTGTAAAGCTCTAGCATACCCCAGTAGGTACCAGGAAAAAAAATATGGATCTTTGAGAATATGGCATGTTAACCACTGTTAGGGGTCTTGTACACACCACGATTTTTGCCCTTTCATGCATTGCAACTGTGTGTCTGTTTGCATGAGTGGGATTTCCCAATGATTTAAAAGTCATTCTTGTGCACTAAACTAAAACTCCTCGGACATAATTTAGTTTGGCTCGCCGGAAATGAGTGTTATGTTCATGGATTCATTGCGTGCAAACACAAAGGCACTCGAAGACATGTAATGAGCCTCTTTGTCCACCAGATGGTGCTGCTACTTTTTATAGTTCACCCCTTTGAATTGCTTTTACTTTCAAATAGCTTCTGCTTTATTATTCTTGGGTGGTTTGCCAGCTCCTTGCTTCCACAGCTGTGTGGCAGGGCACAGGCACAGGGTGGGTGGAGGGCCCTGGGCTGGGGAGGTAGTGCTAGAGTGTCCCATTCTCTTGCAGCACCAGCCAGGGAGCCGGATAAATCTGTTTGAAAACCTAGTTCATGTAAACACAGCTGCAACGCTCCAAGGCTTAATTTGTTTGAAAACCTAGTGTGTGTAAACACAGATGTGACACTCTAAAATAAACAAGTTTAAATTGTTTATAAACCTATTTAATTTAATGAGGATTCAAGCCCATGGTGTAAACAGGCACCCCTAAATTTTAATATTTAAAATGATGAGCATGCAAGCAAGTGTATGGAGTGATGGTTCATTTGTATCCATATTCCATTCAGCCTGTGGTGCTGATTAAAATTAGTGTACAATAATTGAAACATGTAACCACAATTTGAGTGAAAAAATGTTCTCTAACTATGGAGAGAGCTCTGGCGACCAATCTTCTTAGCATGTATTGGCTTATTATGTATTGCATTCTGTAATGGCTGAAAGACCTAAGCTTAGTAATTTGGGGACTGACATACTCCACAACGTGTAAATATGTGGCTACATTTGTAGGGCATGTATAAATGGAAACAAGTAGACTAAATGTATTTTAACAAGGTAATCTGTCTCTCATCCTCTGAATACAATGATGGGTGCTAATCATCCAGTATACATGGGTTTTGGAGTTGAACAAATCAAATTCTCCTTAGCTGCAGGAAACTTGCATATTTTAGCATCCAGCACATATCAAGATCTACTCAACCCTGTTAAAATTAGGGACTTAATATTTCACTTACTGTGCTATACCTGAAAGAAGTTTCACCAGTTCTAGAGGGAAAAGAGCATTCTATTGTCATATGAAAATATAGCCTGTTTGCAATCCATTTATTAAAAACTGACGGACAAGAATTTTGTTGTTGTTATTTATTGATATTAATGAAGTACCTAACTTGCAGTTATATAAGGTGCCTTTTGCCTGCAATCTCAGTAGTTCAGTACAGTTAGTATCCACAGCCATCCTATATAAAAAGCTTTGTGGGTCAATAAGCAATTTTTAATAAGGAAAGGGGGAAAAGGAAGAGTAAGAAAAAAAAGTTAATTTTAACCCTCTCTGCTTATAAACAGACATTGTGTTTGGAGTGGGATCAGCTGTGTAGGGATGTGTCATCACCTCACTGATCCATTCACTGGTGTCTGTACAGATCACTAGGTGGTTGTCCCAAAGGGTTAGGTCCCTTCAGGGGTGCTCCTGGTGCTTCAGGGGCCTGATCTTATGAGAGAAAGGCAGGGATGCCATGGCCCAAAACACTTGCCATGGGAGTCCCCTGAAGATCCTGCCCCCTCCCTCCATCCCCCAGGCTTGTAGATGCGTGTCCTGATGCCTGTACCATGACAATTCCCTGCAGCACTTTCCCCCTGTACAAATGCCTGCCCTAAGAATTCCTCTTGCAGGGGGATTTTTGAGGCACAAAAGATGTGGCCCCTGAAGCCTCAGGAGTGCCCCAGGTTGGGGTGCAGCAATGTGTGTTGCAGGAATCCCTTGCATGGGGGTTCCCCCTTCCATGCTTGCAGGTGCATGCACTAGAAATCCTCCTGCAGGGGCATTACTGGGGTATGCAAGATTTGGTCCCTGAAGTCACTGGAGCACCTGCCCAGGATGCCAGGAGAGTATGAGCAGCCCCAAGCTTCCTGTGCTCTCCCACCATAAACAAAAAAGAGGTGCAAACTGTGACTAGGAATCCCCATGCTCAAAGATTTCTGCATTTGTGGCATGACATACTTTTGACTCGGCTCAAGTGTAGACCCTGTTCTAACTGGGGAGATACCATGGGCACCCAGACTAGGAGCAGATGTGTGTAGCTGAGAGTGGAGACCTGTTCACCACACTGTGGACAGGCACCATTATGAGAATCTACTATAGTCTCTGAATGGGAGGGTCTCGGCTACCCAATTTATGGTGTTGGGGGATTAGTCTTGGGTTCTCCCTCTAGCTTGCTCCTTCAGTCTTTTGTGTAGGGGCAAGTGAGACTCGGGACCATCTGAACTCCAAGGCCTCTGGGCTTGGAGCTTGCACGTATGTAGGATGCCTGCCATGGATTTGGGAGTATCTGAAGCCCCAGATGGAGTCTGGAAGGATACTTGCCAGCAGTAGCACCACAAAGACTTGAATGATTGAGCTCTACTCAGCTGATAGAATTCAGAACTGATGTAGCTGATTTTGCCTGAGACATGAAATTATTTAAAAAAAACAAAACAACCCCCCACGCAGAGGGCTAAGATATCACTTGGGTTTTGTGCCACCACAAACTTTTTTATGGCGAAGGCAATGTCTGTTTGCAACCTCTGACTGTTTTCCTCTTCTTCCTTTTCTTGTTCTCCTTTTCCCTTGTCTCCTTCCCCTTTTTCAGTGTCAACAAAGAAAGCAACTGTGGCTTTGCTCAGAGCCTATGTGGTGAGGCTGAGGGGAGCACATCAAACATTTATGGTGGCTCACGTCATATGGGAAGATCCCCTGAACTTTAGCACAAAGTCCAAGCACTCAGTGAACAACATGTCTTGTTGCAGGTACAGTAAAAACTCTTTTAGCTGCCTCAGATAAAGTTCCCCGTAAATGGAAATGAATTAAGTGTTTACAGAAGCTCAGAAATCCCCAAGCCTGTATTATGTACCGCAATTTCTATTTGCTTCCTCTCAGAGTCTCAAAACAGTGTCTCTGGGCTTCTCACTTTATTATGCTGCAAAGAAACCTTCAGCCTTTGTGTCTGCAGTTTGAGGACCCCTCCTTAGTACCTAGCACTTCTGTAAATTATACCACATGCCTGTCTGCATCTTCAGGTGTCTGAACACCTTTGTGAGTCTGGCCCTCTGAAACAAAGGTTGAAACTGATGCAATCTTTACTCGTATTGATGAAAGCTTACATAAACAGGGCTAGATTCTTTTACATCTATTAGGCACATAATGCATTTAGGGACCTAAATGCAATTCTTGTCCACTCTGTTCATGTCCCTGAAAACCCATTAATGGAATTACATTTGTAACAACTGCCATCTTACCTTTAAGGCCGTCACAAAAAAAAACAACAGGGAGGAGAACCCACTCACATCTCGTATTAACAGTTCTACAGAAAGTGTTGTGGCATCTTTTCTGGTTGCATGCAGTGTCCCGGAGCCTTCTTGGGCCTGCCCTTTGCTTGGCTGGATTTGGTCTTCCAATTAAAAGAAAAAATTGTCACCAGAGGTAATATCCAAAATGGAACATATACAGCTAGGTTAACAGGATCATTGAATCCAGGCTCTAAAGAGGAAGCTAATTCCAGTTGGAAAATATGATTGATAAAAATGGCTTTTAAAATGGCTCAGAAATATCCCTAGGGAATATGCTGTAGTTTCTTGGAGAAAGGAAGAGAGTTCCATTTACTATTAGTGGGTGTAAAATATTTTCCTTGTTTATTTGTTAGGAAGCTTTTATTTTAGGGTCTCTAACTGCTTTTGCATATGTTATTTCTAGGTTTGTTTTTTGTGAGCATATAGGATCAAGAAGATCCTCAGAAGTTCTGAGTACCTGCCCCATCTCCCCGCAGAGCTAGTGGGAGCTCCAGGTGCTCAGCATCTCTGATAATGAAATGGTCTGAATACGCCAGGGAAGACTGCCCTTCTGTTGTAATACTTGTGCCCTCTGAACTTGCTCAGGGCTTCCTCTGAAGGGCAGAACCACATATATTTATTATTTAGTTGATGAAAGTATTTAGGAACATATTTAATTGTATATTTAATTTAATTTATTTAGGAACATATTTAATTCTATATGCAGAGGACATCCTGGTCCATGCATTCATTTCCTAAGGGCTGAGGATATAGTCATCAATTTCAATGCATGTCAGTCTAATTAAGAAAATAATTAAAGCCTGAGATGACTGGTGGAAAGGAAATACGTATACCCTTATAAGTAATGATGATGGGCCATTTGCTTCTCCAGCACACTTGAGCAGCAGTTATTATTATTGACTTTAGTGGGGGGTTTTATGCACATCTGAGGTCATAATGGGCTTATTATTGAAATGACACACGAGAGGAAGGAGTAAAAAAATACCTACATTTTTATCCCACTGAGTACCTCAACTGTTACTGAAATCACCTCTTATTGGGTACTAAGTACTTTACAGAATTTGGGCCATCAGAAACGTAGGGGCATTTGGTCTATCGAGGACAAATTGTAATGAAATGTAGTTCTGTTCTTTCGAAGTAGTATGGATTGTGGGTAACATGTTTATCTTCTCTCACTTCCTCCACACACCAAATACTAGGTGTCAAAGCAAGGAGACATTTTCATTAAGGGTGAGCTCTGCAGACTCATTCTGGGATCTGAAACACAAGAGTAAAACTTATCTGTGCAGGAGACAATAACTGTCTTGGGGGTTGAGCCAAGACCATGGAAAAATCTCCTGAGATTGCTAAGGATTACCTTAATCCCTTCTCCTTCAAGAGCAAAAAGCTTTGTTCGTCCCTCCTCTAAAATTAATACACAGCAACATACATAATAAAATAAGATAGCCAGCCAAACAAAACCTACCCTACCAAAACAAAGACTGCCCCAGAAGATGATGAGAGAGCAAGCATGTGACATGTTTGTCACTCCGTGCTTAATGCACTGCTGGATGCCATGGTTATGAGTGGTGCATAAGAGCCTCTACAGAACTGAAGAGCCGGGTTGCTTCTTTCTCATGCTTCATGTCCAACAAAAAGATCTTGAAGGACAAACTGTATTCTTCTAAAATTGTGCAACCCTTTATAGGCATGCTGTTGACTACCAAGGTGCTAGCTGTAGTATAAGAGGCAAACTATTGAGAAAAGCCACTTTTCTTGTTAAGGTACTCAACTGGGACTGTGATGAGGGTCATTTCCCATTTGTTTCCATTTCTCTGAGACATGGGTAACTCAAGCAATCTACCTCTATCCCAGTGTTCGGTCAGCTAAAGGGCATACTGGTGTTTACTCCTCCCCATCCTTGCTGTGTTTTGTATTTAGACTGTAAACTCTCTAAAGCGAAGCCTGTCTCTTCTTCTGTATTGTTACATCCCCTAACACAATGGAGCCCCTGCTCTTACCTGTTACATGCTATTGTAACAACAAAAAACAAACAGAAAATGTGTTTGAACTGATGTAAGTAATGCAACCTGTGGTATGAGAACATAGCAAAACAAGGTGTGAGTGAAGCATACCTGTGCTAGCTTCATCCACCAACACGGGTCATAACAGTAGTGAACATGTGCTAATGAGTAAACTAACCATGTAGGTCCCTGGAGAGTTTGTAACCTGATTACCACATGCTAAACCTTCACTGTAACCATCACCTGAATTGCTGCTGTTATGCTGGCTAGCTAAATTAGTCTGGGTATGCTTACACACTTTAATTTCATAGACATTAGGGCTGGAAGGGACCTTGGAAGATCACTGAGTCCAGCCCCCTGCCCGAAGGGCAGGAAGTCAGCTGGGGTCATAGGATCCCAGCAAGATAAGCATCCAATTTACTCTTGAAGGTGTTCAGTGT
>NW_017728909.1:671633-715047 GCF_001723895.1 Crocodylus porosus | reverse complement strand
CCAATGTCCACATCATTAATGAAAATGTTGAACAATATGAGACTAAGGACAGAGCCTTGGGGGATCCCACTGGTCACAGGGCACCATGATGAGTGACTTCCATCAATTACTACCCTCTGGGTCGGACCATGGAGCCAATTCCCCAGCCAGCAGATTGTGGTGGACCCAAGGCCACAATTGGCCAGTTTCACCAAGACGTGATCATGGGATACCAGATCGAAGGCTTTTTTGAAGTCAAAATATATGACATCAATCTCTTCTCCCTTATCCAGGTGATAGGTCACTTGGTCATAGAAGGAAATGAGATTGGTCATTGGGTGACATAGTCACACCTCTAGAGATCAGTTCTTTTGATGCTTCAGGAAGAGGACTAGAAACTCTCTCTGAGCTATTCTGACTTCATGGAGCTAAAAAGAAGAAGACAATACCATAGTTCCATTCTTAAAGGTTTTATTCTGCTCCCCCAAAAGTCACCACTGAGACTTCTATTAACTTCAGTAGTTATAAAACTGTACCTTAAAGGCCTGATTCAAAGCCCAGTGAAACCAATGGGAGTCACTGGTCAAAATACATAAACAGTCCTTGAAGCAGAGACCTGAACCAGAGACTCCTTCCTGTCAGGTAAGTGCCCTAGCTCTTGACTGTAGAGTCAGACCATCTCTCTTTCTCTGTCCCAATGACTCTTGAAACCATTTGTCCAGAGCTGCCTAATTTCAGCTGAAGCAGTAGAGGGTGTCCTCATCCAGCTTACCCTCTAGCTTGATGGTTAAGGCACTGTACCAGAAGATGGGAGAAGAGGGGCTGAATTTCCTCAGGCAAGGAAAGGAATGAACATGAGTCAATGCTAAGTGAATGTCTAGCAAGCAGGACCTGTATAAAAAGGGGGAGGGACTACCTCCTTTTAAAAAGGTGTGCATGAATGCCACATGCCCCCAGAGGCTGGGGGGACACAGAGAGCTACCGCAGGCAGCTGTGGCGGTGTTGGTGGCAAGAGAGGGGGGTGACAAGTAGTGACTGCCCGCAGGTGCCACCAGCAGCATCGGTGGCACCTTTTGCAGGGGGTGCACCACCAAGCTCAGGGTGCACCCCCTATACATTGCCAATGAGTGTGTGTTCTTTGTAAGAAATGGCCTAGCTACCTTACCTTCAAGGAAGATTTTGGACTGTGCATCACAAGTAGATAGACACACCTCCTCATGCCTTGAGAATCAGTAGTTAAGATTTTCCCCATGTCCTTTTTGTATCCCTCTTGGCTAGCTCTACGCAGCTGTATAGTGAGTGGGACTCTGCAAGTCCCTGCTCGGTATGCTAGCTGTCTTGCATCCCATCCTGAACTGACTGGTTATCGCCACACAAAATCTAGGCAGCCTGGGTACCTAACACTGGCTTCTGGAGTCCATGTCAGGGGCACGGTAGCACGTAACTTGTAGGCATCCAAGACTCTAAACACATGTGGAGCAGATGCATTGAGGATGTAGGTATCATTTTTATATAAGTATATTCCAAGGTATATCTTACATTAATAATGTACAACAATGCTGTCAAGTGACCAGATCAAAAAGTCTTATGAGAGCAAGCTCTAGTGTTAGAAACCTACTTCCAGAAGTCATGTTGTTCTTATGATATTTTTTTCTGTTGCAGTATCTCACAGGCCCAGTACTGAACTCTGGATTTGTACATATTTCAACTCCCCAGACTATTTACTATCAGAGCTGTGGAGTGTGACAATGGTGTTTGTGTCCAATCTATCAAACGCCATTATCACACTAAATAGCTACTGTTAGATATGCCATCCATTTGCAGAAATAGGAGAGCTTTAAGCTATAATTTTTTTGCTGTAATGAGTATGACAGTTTTGTTTGTGTATGTCATGATGACTGCTCTTTTATAAGCAATTCTAAGATAATATGCAATAAATAAATACTGTGCTGTATGCATTGCTAGTTGTAAAATGCCTTGTTATCAACTTAATGCTCCCTATTTGCTCTTACAAAGAAGGGTATGAATCTTTCTTATATTCATGGGTTGTAATGATTTTATTTATATGTGTAAATGGTTTGTGCCTCCTTTTTTAGTTTTCTTCAGAGGAGACTTTTATTGAATTACATTCTGCAGCATGTTTTGAAGCTGTTTTGTAAGTATTTAATGCCTGTAGTTAACAAGTTTTATTTTGGAACATATTCTTCAGTGAGACCTATTGTTGTGCTGTACAAAACAAACTTACTGGATTTGTAATTGAACCAAATGAACAAATGATTTGCTGCCAACTCATCAAACTGACAACAATATAAAAAAAACCTCAGGTGTCTGGCAAACATTAAAACAATGGGGCAACTGGGATCAGAGGAATTTTATGCCCCATCCCAAACATCATGCCTCCTGTGCCTCATACTTCCCACAACAAGAGGAAAGAAACTGCCCACCATTCCCAGACTAATACTGGGCCACTTCTTGCAAACCTTGGCATTATCTTGGGCTCAACTGCGGTTTTTTTCCCCCTTAGTATTCTCTGTATTTGCACATATGCAGACTTTTCTGTGTCATATAGTAAGGTAGCTGCCACAACCTTAAGTAACTGTGCCACAGATATGCACAATCATTGAATGTCACTCATGTTCAGCAGCAGAACAAGGCCCACAAGGGGAGAATGAAATATTGACTTTGTACCCTTCACAAATACACCTGTTTTTATCAATGTCCAACTTGCTGGTAGGTCTCAGGCTATGTCTGCCTTGCATGTATAGTTATGTTGGGATACATTGGCAGCAAAATATTTCTTCCTGGACACAGGTTTTACCAGAAAAGCTTCTGCCAGATCCCCTGGGCGAAATAAGCCATACCACCAGAAGTGCAATTGTGCTAGTAATAGCTGTCTACACTAGAGGACTTCACTGGCACAAGCTGTGTTTGTTAAATCATACCTAATCAACCCTTGTGTGGCATGGCCACACTGGGAGAAGTTCCTAGTATAATTCTAGCCTTAGGCCTTGTCTACACTGAGCTGTCTGCAGCGGCTTCATGTGACGGGGATCAAAGTGCATGATGGAAAAACAACAGCAGCTGAAGGGATCAACTCAGTCAGCAGAAGGCATGGGAATGTCTATACAGGCAGTCTTTGATTTACGTTTCGAGTTACAACATTTCGTGCTTACAGAGTTTCTAAATTGACACCTGATTTCAATTTTATGACGTCAGTTTTGACTTTACAACACTTGATCTGATGCAACACCATGCCAGCAAACAAATTTGCTACATCGCTCATCTCCCTGGTGAACATCTGTCCAAACTTCCTTGGACACTTTCTTTAAGAAAGCAGACAAGACTCCAGAGAAACCCACAGCCAAGACTGCAGAGAAGAGTCCAGCCAAGAACCCTTCAAAAAGTCCAACCAAGAGCCTTTTAAAAAGTCCAGCAAAGTTACCTCAAAGAAGTCCTTCCAAATTGATGTGATTGCTATTTACAATATAAATACATTAATGTAGCTATATTACTCATCTATAATTGATCAAGTACAAAATTCTGGGGTATTTTTGATGAAAATAGGGTATCGAGCCCTGGTTCGAGACCCAATCCCCCATTATAACATTGTTTCTTATGAGAAAATTGGTTCTAAATTACAACGTTTTGACTTAAGATGCAGTTATCAGGAACCAATTGTATCGTAAGTCTGAGGACTGACTGTATGTCTTCTGCCAGTGTCTGGGGAGCAGCAGGCACTTCCCTCTGGTTAGAGAAGTGATGTAATTCTGCTGGTCTGTCCAAGAGGTTTCTGCCCTTGTGCAGAAGCATGTGTAGCAATGGATTCATAATTTTGTTTTCTTTGGATACCTTTAAATAAGCCTATTTTAGTTTATTTCTATGCCGCTTTTGATTGTTTTTTACCAAAATAAGCAATTCACGTAAGGGTGCTCACTGTTAAACTGCCTCTCCCATCCTTAAGGTAGGCACTGGATTTGCTCTTATAGGGTATGTCCATACAAGCCTGCATGTGCCTCTTGCTATGTCTCAAAGCAGTTTGAGATGCAGCAAGAGGCATGCTGGGAACAAAAAAGGTTCCCTACACTGTATATTTGCTGCACGGGCTCAAAATTTGATACTTGGATATCCAGGTATCAAAAAATAACTAGCAGGGAAAAAAAGGGTGGCAGAGCATGGTCCAGGACCATGCCCTGAGGGAACCAGAGGCACAGGTCCTCTAAAGAGACACTCTGGTAGATGGCCAGAGCATCTCTATGCCTGCCCCCTACCCTAATGCTGCAGCATGCTGCAGCACATGTGGGGCAAGGAATGGTGCAGGCTGCAGCACCCTGGGCCCAGGCTCTGTTCTCGATAAGTAGGGGGGACATGGAAAGGGAGGAGGCTGTGAGGAAACAGGGGATGTGGGGGGGCAGCTCAGGAAGGGAAGGTTCCCCATCTGCTTGGCCACCCCCTGCAGGGCCCCAATGCCCCTCTGCATGACCCCACCCCCGCCCCGCATGGCCCACAGCTCACTGGCTTCAGTAGTGGTAGCTGTTGGGGGACTTGGGGCCTCCTGGCACAGCCCCACCACACAGTGTGGGGCGGGGTGGGGTGGGGCGGGGCGGGGCAGCGCAGATCAGCCCTGGTTGCCTGGCACCCAGCACTTCCTGTGTCACATTACATGCACCCGGCCTGGCTCAATGCAGTGCCATGCAGCTTCAGGCAGCTCTGGGCAGCTCACGCTGTCACCCAGGGCCCCATGCCACTCACGGGGACTACCTGTGATGCCAGGCTGGGTTCTGCATGCATAGGCCCTGCATGCCCTTAAGCCAAGCCAGTTCTGTGCACACAAGACCTGGCCCTGCATGACAGGTGATCCCCACAAGCAGCACGGGGCCCTGAGTGACAGCCCAAGCTTCCTGGAGGTACCTGAAGATGCACAGCACTTCCTGCTCAATCTGCTCTTGGACCGCATCCCTCTGCCAGGAGTCCCCAGTGTAGCTGCAGCAAAAAAGCCATATGTATACCTTCCCCACATCTCACCATTTCGGAGCCGAAGGGAAAGCTGCCTGTTTCTCCCGCCAAGCCAGCCAGAACTGTGAGAAGGCCTCCCTGAAGCCCACATCCTCCAACTGACTGACATTGAGTTGACCCCAGATACCCAGGCATAGCATGGCCTGGGCCCAAACAAGGTGGTGATCACTGAAAGGGGTTGGCTGCATGCCTCAGAAGTGGGCCTGGGCAAAGTGCCGCAAAGAGTTACAAACCCAGTACTACTGGGAGTGGCATGCTTGCTCCTCCCCCACCCTCACATACATGAAGACAGGGAGGTTCGTAGGGTGATAGGCATGCCAGACATTCACCAGAGAGTAGTCCATCTGGATCTCCCTGAGGATGACCCTGGTGGCCTGGTTCCGCTCCCTGCCCGAGCAGTCTTGTGCACCTAGGGTGACGTTAAAGTCCTCGCCAAGGACCAGGCACTTGCAAGGGTTGAAGGTGCCAATGTAAGTGGCCACCTGGTGAAAAAAATCTGCCAAGGCCGGGTCCTTCACAAGGGTGTACACATTCAGAAGTTTCAGGACCAGCCGCTGCACTTGGACCTGGAGGTGAAGGCGGCAGCCTGGCACCACCTCAATATCCTGGAGAACCTCTTGCTGCAGGCCTGGGGAGAACAGGCCACCCTGCAGGAGGTGGAGTCATCAGCTGAAGTCATCAGGGTCTCCTGCAAGAATACCTTTCCATCCCCAGCTGTGGAGGAGGCTGAAGAGAAGCCCTTCCCACTGCTCTTGCTCTTCTTCCCTGATGTTGGGGGACAGGGCTTGGGAACCCCCCTGGGGGGCGTAAGCAGGGGAGATCCTGGCCCTGTTGGCTGTTTGCTAGAGTCCCATCTGCCCCTGCAGTGGAGTTTGCAGGCTTCTTTACTCTTGGAGGTGGTTGGTTGTATTCTGCCTCGGGTGGGGGCTGCAGGGGCTTGCACCCCCTCGGGGGCTAGGCTGGGATCTACCCCCATAGTGGGGGCTGCAGGAAGCTCTGTGGGGGCATCTGCCCCTCCCCGAAGTTTCCTGCCCTGGCAGTGCTTCACATGAGGGAAGAGAAAACAATAAAGAAAACCAAAATATACAGTGGGGCTGGTGAACCTAATAGGGGAAGGCTGGGGTTGTGGGGGAAATGTGATGGGGGAGGGGGATGAAGCTCACTGAGCTACAGCCCAATGGGAAAAAAAAAAAAGGGAGAGCTATGCTTGAGAAATGTGGGGGAAGAGGGAACACACAAGTGCTGGGGAGACTTGAGCTGGCTTGCTCATCCACACAACAAGCACCAGGGCTTGGGGAGTGGACCACAGGACTTACCACACAAGAGCAAAAACACACTGGGAAGGCTGCTGAGGAAAATGTAAAAGATGGGTGGAGTGGTGGAGGGGCTTTGTTTGTTGAAGATCAGGCCAGGAGCCTCTCAGGCCTCCAACCGGGCACTCAGCAGTAGAGCAATAGGCAGGAAAACAAAGCAGGATCAGATGTGGAGGACAAAGTAGAGGTGAAGGTGTGGGGTGGCCTGTCAAGGCAGCTGGGGCAGGCAAGGCATTGTTAGGCTCTGGCAGTAATAGTGGGAGAGGGGCCCACAGGCAGTGCATGCTCTCTCCCCAGGCTGTCCCCTGACCTCAGCTTGGTAGTGGGCTGGGCAGCAGGCCGGAACAGGAGTGCAGAAGCTGGGGTGCACTGCTGGGGTGTGGTGCAGTGTGGTGGGCCCCACCCTGAGTGGGGGCAGTGGCATGCAGCAGAGGACCCCTCCATGGGGGCAGACAGCAACAGCACCAGCAGCAGCCCAAGGCAGGAAGGGGTGTGGCCAATTTACTCCCAAAAGCTCTGAGAACAAGCCAGCAGCTAGCAGTAGCCAGAGGCAGGAAAGGGCCTGGCCATCTTCTCCCCAGAAGCTCCTGAGACCAAGCTTGCAGTGGTGGTAGCAACAGCAACATCAGCAGCCTGGGACAGGAAGGGGTGTACTTCCTCCCAGAGGCTTCTCCCCCAGAAGCTCCTGAGTATTTGTGACATTCAAATAGTGTGGGCCCCAAGGCCCACCTGGCTAACTAGTAACCCCTACTGTATGGGGGCTAATGGGTGAATGCTACAATAAAATACTTGGGAGCACTAATGAAAAAAAACAGGATAGGAGTGTTGTGTGGGTCAAAACATGAAAAATAAGTGCACCTGAGGGGGACACTGAGCAGAGGCCTCTGGGCCACACCCACGGGTCCTCAAAGGCATCCAAGGAGCCAGTGGATGCTTCCCACTGGTGCTCTGCCCAGAAATGTACACATACAAGCAAGAGGAAAGCAAACCCACAGTCTCCAGGCATCTTCCCGCCAGAGCCTCCTTCTCAGTCAAGTACAGGGCCCACTTGGCCAGGGCCAGGGCCAGGGCCAGGGCCAGGAGGAGGTTGACCAGGAGGTCCTGGGACTTGGTGGGGCCACGGGGTGACAAAATAAAAAGGTGGGGGGTGAAATTCAACCAGAACCTTGGGAGGAGGTTCTGGAGGTGGAGGTGGAGGGGCTGCAGCCTGGTGCACTTGAGGGTCATGTGTGCCAGGGTCTCCTTCTGTCCATAGAAGAGGCAGGAGACTGGGGTGTCTGTGAAGGTTGTCACACACCCATGGTGACGGCTCCATGGAGGAGCCACCAGCTAAGGTCCCCAGTGGCTTGTGGGATGAGGATGGAGTACAGTCTCAGCCACTAGGGTGCCCCAGCCTCACTAAGCACTTGGTATCTGGGCGGGATGCAAGGGTGGCATGATGGACAGTGCAGCACCCGAGCATGTAGAGGTGGCGGTGATGGACTGTGGAAAAGCAGATTGGACTGGTGCCTTTCAGCTGGCTCAGGTGGTGGAGTGGGGAGCACTGAGGCCAGGCAAGGTGCCAGCCCCACGACAAACTGGGTGGGGGTGGGCAGGGCCTGCCACCGCGCAGGAGCTGATCAACAAAGGCAAGGGTGTCAGGAGGTAGGGCAGAATTCACCTCCTGGATGAGATGCCAGGTTGCACATGTCATGGGTAGACCCATGCAGCAGGTCAGCACAGCAGGGTCCACCCACTCCTGCCTATCATAGTCTAGAAGGTCTCCAATATGGGTGACACTAGCCAGGATCAACCTCTGTTGCAACCAGGGTGCCTCTGCTGTCAGCACCTTCAGCTGGGGGCCCCAGAAGCTCCTGAGGGAAAGTAGCCCTGAACTGCTCCCAAGGGCAGGTTTTTATATTGCTGGGGCCAGCACAGGTGTAGGCCCCAGGCTCTAGCTCCCCCTGGCTGCAGATCCAGGAGGAGCCAGGCAGGGTTATTTTGCCCCAAGTGGCACAACTTATCTCACTAAGGTGCATGTCCAGGCATGTGCACTGATGCAAAAGTTCCCAGTGTAAATTTGTGCCGCCTTATTTGAGCTACAAGCACACATGCCTGCATAGAGGGAGTGATGATACCTTAACATGGTTGCATTTTTGTGGGTTAGGTTGCATGGGGCTATGTTTCCAAGCTGCTGCCAGTGGACATGGGCAGGGAGGTCAGAGACTTCAAGAGCCTGGATAAAACAAAGGCAGTAATTTGTAGTGAGGTTTAGCACCATAGTAGAACTACAGCTTGCAGTCCATATGCAGACTGCACGTTGCTGTGACCTGTGGAAACTAGCTGAGCTAGCTACGGAGCTGCTGGTAATCAGTTTGAGGTTGGAAAAATCTATGATTGATCTGTTGGTCTTGGGGCTATTGATGTTTGCAATACAGTTAATTTTAGAGTGGCTTCAGGCTTGTCAACATTCAAAATATTCATAAAATAATTGCTGTGCTTGACAGACTTTCTGAGCTGTGCAGGTATGTCAGATGGTTCACATTTATGTAAACTATGCCTGCCATTTCATGCAAGCAGGTCTATTTATGGGAAAGGTCCTACTCCATCATTATGCAGGCCCTTGTTGACCACTGTGGCATATCCATGGACATCTATATAGAAGAGACAAAATGGCATCATGAGAACAGGGTGTTCTGTGCAGCTGGACTATTTCAACAAGTCCAATATGTTGTTTCATCCTAATACCATCATCAAAGGTCATATATACTTGCTTATTGTAGGTATAGGTGACCCACTGTGCCATCTGCTACTCCGGCTGATGAAGACTTTTATTGTTATGTGCCAATCCTACAACAATTGAACTATGTGTTGAGAAAGTTCCAGATTTTGATAGAATACATCTTTGACCAAGTATAAATGTGAAACAGTTCTGCTTACTGACTATTTTTCATGATAGTGCCTTTAATGTCATCCATTTGATGATAAAATCCTAGAAATGTAGGGTATGAAGGACTTCAGGAGACCATCTAATCCAACTCCCTTCTCTGAGGAAGGATCAAAACCACCTCTGGTAGATGTTTTTTTTTTAATCTGTTCTTTAAAACCTGCAGAGATGGGGATTCCGCAACCTCCCTATGCAATGTCTCCAGTGCTTAAATATACTTATAGAAAGACGGTTCTTTCTAATGTCTAATCTAATGCTTCTTTGCTGTAAATTAATTATACATTATGTAAGATATATTATATAAAATATTATAACCTAATTGATAATCTAATGATGTTGCTGTCCTATGGACTTTCTTCAATTCATCTACGTGACTTTTAAAGTGTGGTGCAGAAAACTAGGCACAGTATCTTAGCAAAGGCCTCAATTCCAGCTAAGCAGAGAACAATGAATCCCTCTCATTTTACATACAACACTCTTGCTACTACAGCGCAGTGTGACATTTGCAACAGCATCACATTGTTGACTCGTATTTAGTTTATGATCTGCTATAATCCCCAGGTCCTTTTTTGTACTGCTGCTTAGCTAGTTATTTCCTCTTTTGTATTTGTAGTACTTTGCACTTAATTTCAATGAATTTCTTATTGATTTTGTGCCGCTCCTTCAATTTACCAAGTCCATTTTGAACGTTAATCCAGACATTCAATGTTATTCCTAGCTCTCACAGGTAGGTATTAGGGCTGTGTGAAACTTAGGCAGCTGCTTTGTTTTGGAAGTGTTTTGGCCTGTTTCGGCGCCTGAAACACCAAATCCAAATCAGAACGGGAGACCGAGAAAAAGCTCCAAAATGAAACGAATGCATCCAAAATTTTCTGGAAAATTTTGGAGTTTCGGAGGAGGGGTTGCAGGGAAACAGAAACTCAGAAGAGGGAGGGGGAAGAGGTGGGGAAGGACTGCTCTGATACTGACATTGGTAGCTGGGCCGTGCCTGCGATCTGTCCCTGAGGTCCCTTCCAATCCCAGTGCTCTGGGGGAGGGACGGCAGCCTGCTGTCATCCTGCTCGCAGATCCAGGGGCCCACGCCCCCCCGAAGGAGTCTGGCACAGACTGGATCTGCGTGCAGGATGACAGCAGGCTGCCACTTGTCCTAGCCAGCAGCAGCAGCAGCCTCCTGTCATTCCCAGCGCAGATTTGGGGGCCTGCACCCCTCAGGAGGAGTCTGGAAGAGCCCTGCAGCCCTCCCAGGGAGCACGGGTCCCTGAATCTGCATGCAGGATGACAGCAGGCTGCCACTTGTCCTAGCCAGCAGCAGCAGCAGCCTCCTGTCATTCCCAGCGCAGATTTGGGGGCCTGCACCCCTCAGGAGGAGTCTGGAAGAGCCCTGCAGCCCTCCCAGGGAGCACGGGTCCCTGAATCTGCATGCAGGATGACAGCACGCTGCTGCTGCCGGCAAGTGATACAAGTTTTGCTTTGAACAGTTTGAGGTGCAGTTTCACAAAAGCCCTTGCACTTATCTCTGAAACCTGGCAGGCTTCATGCCTGCTGAATGGGCTACCATCCCTGCAATTTTCATCCAAATCAGCCAAAAAATGACAAATTTATAGGTATTTTAGTGGTTCCCCATTATAGTCTATAGCTGAATCTCTGAAACAGCATCAACATTCCTAAACAGTTTTGGCCGAATCAAATCAGGACAGTGATCTGAAACACTGAATCGAATTGCTGCTCCTCAGATTTGCCTGAATCCAAGTCTGAATTAGAACAGAGTTGTTTTGCATGGCCCTAGTAGGTATCATTTGCAAATACATTCCCTCCTCTAAGTTATTAATGGAAATACTGAAAGAATTGAACAGAACAGGGCTTGGGAGAAACCTCTGCAGTATTCCTCTTCAGATGGCCTTACTGTAATTTAATCTAAACTATGGTTGCCTAGTGTGTTGATAAGACTGTCATGGGGATTGTGATAAAAACCTAATTGAAGTCAAACTATATCCTATCTATTGCTTCCTCCATAGCTGCTTGGCCATTTACTCTGTCAAAGAAGGAAATTAGATTATTTTCATAGGGTTTGCAATTGAGAAATCCTGGCTGGTTGTTACTTACGGCTTTATTACCCTCTGGCAGTTTGCAAGATGATTATTTAATACTTTCTTCTGAGTATCAAACTACAGATGGTCATTAATTCTCTGGGTTCTTCTTTGACTCCTTTTAAAAATTTGGTACTATGGTTACCCTTCTCCTGCCAATAGTGGATGCTGTTGGTTCAGAAAGTGCATCTGCCTGGTCCATAAATACTCCTGGCTAAAATTCATCAAGCCTTGATTATATGAACACATCCTACTTTTACCTAATTATTCTTCAACTTGTTCATTGCCAGTGTTCCTACTCCCTTCTCCTCAGTTTTGACTCTGTTAAGCATTTGGTCACAATTAACCCTTTTGCAAGGACTAATGCAGAAAATTCATTTGGCCATTTCAGCTTTCTGTTTCTTCTGTCTTAGTTCTCTCCTTTCCCTTAAAGTGTTGCCCTGCACTTCCTTCCTTCTTTCTCTTTCTTCTAAGATATTCACAGGACCTTTCCTTATTCCATTTAAAATGCTATAGCAATTGTACTTATTTCCTTAGCTTTTCTGGTTTTGTCCATATCAGCTCATGCTGTTCTTTTATACTCATCCTTAGATATATGTCTTTATTTCCTCTTCTGTTTGGACTAGTTCTGGGGTGTGATAACACACAGTCACTGGATCTGGCCTGCTGCTTCTGCCTGCTCTTCCAGCTCCAGTCCAGAACAGGCTAGGTGGTTGCCATGGCATGTCAGTGAACCTCTGCACTGCAAAGGCGAAGGGACACAAGCTTTGCCTGCACTGGAGCCAGCCAGCTGGGAAATGCACTCATGCTGTCACAATTTTTTCCCGAGCCACCCTACTCCCATGCTGTGATGTGGAAGCTGTGAGAGGCCCAGGCAGCTGCAAACTGCATTAGCGCTGTGGTTGCTTCTATGCCCCCCAGCTGGTTCAGTTGTGGTGCACATGTAGTTTTTTAGCCAGTAGGGAGCTATGTTGGGGCTTGGCAGCTTTCAGCTATGCCCATGCCACAATTGGGTTGCGGGGGGGGGTGCGGGTGCGGAAAGGAGTGGGGAGAAGTGGTGGTGGCAGTGTGGATGCAATTTGCAGATGCCTAGCCAGATGCCTGGCAGGTCGTCTGCCACTACTTCTGCTGAGATAAAGTATCATTTTGCCAAGCAGAATAAGCCCTTCTCTTCTGGTTGAGGAGGACTTGGATCTTAGTGTCACTCTCATCAAACCAGTCTTGGTGTCCATGTGTGGTATGGCTAATGTTTTCAGCACAGGCCAAAATTCCTCAGTGTTAGCTTCATTTGAGGGCAGGGCAGGGAGCTTTTTATGAAGACACTGTTGGAGATCCCTCCAGACCTTCGTGTATTGAAGAGATTTGGTGTTGAGAGTCATTAACATTGCTTTTGGCTGTTTTTTTGTGTTTCAGAGCCTGGGTGACCTTGCCAGGAGTATGAGACTCTGGGTGACATAGCTCGAAGTATCATTGGGACACAGAAGCTTCTCCACCGACAAAGTCTTGGTCCATGGAGAAGTCATAACATGTAGATGGGCTGGGATGATACCAAGGACTTTTAAACATAGCTTGATGATAATTTTTACCTTGGTGAGGACACAGCCACAGATCTCTTAACTTTTCCATTAATATTTTTTTAAGCTGATGGATTCATCATCTGTAAAGTGCTTGTTTATATGTTTTCAACTCTACTTCTTCACTTTGCACAGCATGATCAAGATGGGATGGGGGAGTAGATGAGTGTAATGTCACTTGATTCTCTCTCAGCTGGAGATAAAGATAGGATTTTCAACAAATAACGTACCCAGATATTTTGGAATATCTTCCATGATTGCAACAAAGATGGAACAATGAGGTGTTGAATCTTTTCCAGCTTCTTTGGTTTAGTTTGAACATGTATTTGTGGTCTTCCGGGGAAACAGAAAGGAGCAGCAGTACCTGTGAATCAGGGATAGGGTTCTCTCTCAGACTAGGGCCATGTCCCACTCATTCTTCCAGCTCTTCTTCCGTCTAGGCCGGGGTAGGTGCACAATGATCTGCAGGTATTGTAGCGGTAAGACTGTTAATCTTCCTCAACTGTCTATCTCAGCTCACAGGCCAGCCATTCTGTTTCCAAGTCAACCTGTCCCTGTTTCAATTCAGTTTGCTGCCAGTGTAGGTTTTGTGAATTCAAAACTTGTGGTTTCATTGTCTTGGCGAGAAAGACTATGTGTGCTGGTGTTCAAGGCTTTTTTAAACTTATTGCCCCAGGTGTTAGGAGAGTTCAGGATTTCCTCACAGGAATTACATTGAGAAATTCTGCATAAGTCTGTGAATTAAGGTTTGAGAGTTTTCAAAAGAGCCCAAAGAACCAAAGAAGGCCTAAAAAAACTCAAAGGTTTCTTATATTATCTTCCCTCTCCAATGGTGTAATCTCTCTCTGAGCAGCACATCTTCTGTGACTTCCTCAATTTTTGCACAGATAATTATTAAGCCCTGTTCTTTTGCATTAGGCATTCCCATAGGACAGTCATTTACAGCAAAGTAATCCATCTGTGTGAGAAGTGGAGCGAGAGGGGAAGAAATTCATATGCAGTTCCAGTTTAGGTGCTTTGTAAAAAGCAAGTCTGAGATTTCAAATGGGGTAATAATTCCACACCTAGGGAAGCAGAAAGGGATTTGTCAAAACCAGCACTGCCCCCAGCTTTACGCTCTTCCTCATCAGAACTGCCTGTTCCAGGAGCCTTTGGATCCGTTGCTCTCTCTTGTGCCCATTTGTTCTGGAAACCTTCCCAGCTCCCCTGTGTAGATTAAATCAGATACAGCAATTAGAGATAGATGACTCCATACAAGACACAGCCAAATTGCTACCTGATTAATCAGAGTGTGAAATGCCCTTGCACAGGAGAGCTCCATGCCTGTGAGAAGAATAAAGCCAGTAAGATAAAGGTAAAGAAGTATTTTTCAGAGAGTCATGGGCTTTGTATCAGGAATTAGAGATGGAAAAGACCTACATGGTTGCTCCCTGCAGTATACTGTTCAGGGCTTTGTCCAGTTTATTTTAAATGTCTTCAGTATTAATGAACATTTTGTAGTTTGAAGATAAAAACTGATATCAAACGGTCTATCTTAAATTTTCCTGGTGGTTTTGATTAGTTACAATAGTCCTGACATGAGGTCAATGATGACTCCAAGGACGTGGTTCCAGGAGACAGCATAAATGCATCACAAGACAGAAAACTTATTATTATTTAATGACTACATAGTACATATTTTTGTGGATCTCCCAAAAATTAAAAACCTGAACTGTATAAAGTATCCTGGATTGGTTAGCAGGCATTGCTCTCCACCCTCTGCTGCTTCTTTAGGGTATTCCAGGCTGAGAAGGGAGACAGAGGAGGGTCTTGAAAGTCTCCCTTCTCAAAATGCTTGGTCTCAGGGGAGGGTAAAAGTGCCATTTTTAGCCCTTCCATAAACGAATGTCATGCTGCAGGCTGTGCTCTGGCACTGGATTCATCTTTCTGAGTCAGTGCTGGCTAATTCAATGTGGTGATGGGACTTGAATCCCCCTGGCAGCTGGTGCTCCATGTCTCCTTTGGGTTCTGGTCCTTTGGTACAGGATAGGAAGGATCAGGAAAACAGTGAAGTGTCTGTTGGAGCAGGTCTTACAGAGCCCTACGGTCTGCTGAATGGTGCAACACATGCTTCATGTGTCCCTGGGGTCTTGGTCTGACAGACCAGGTGTGACAGTGGCAGCTGGGTCCTCCATCTCGAATGCTGGATTGCTATCTCGGCTGGTATCCCTGAGGGGAGAAGGGATTCATTTCAGCTTTGCTGCCGCATCCATGCAGCAGAGGGCAGGATCATCTCCTTTAGGTTAGTATCCCTGGCGGGAGGACTAGCCCTAGCTTTCCCTCCTAGAAAGCAGCTGTCCTAGTATACCTGCCCTTTGGAGAAAAGGAACGTGTTCATTAACGATTCTACTGAATCCTCTTCTTTCGATGATGTCAGTGTTTATTGCAGTGCACTGCTTCTTCCCACCAGTCTCTGTTTTTAGTTTCAGTCTCTGAACCACTTTCGGCAGCATCAGATTCTTGAAATCTATAAATGTCTTCAGCTCGTTAGTGCTTTTGCTCTCCTGCCTCTCCCCTTGTTGCGTGAACCTTCTTGTATGTTGCTTATCCACAGCTCTCCAATTTCTCCCTTGAGCTATGCCTCCAGCATACATCCTACATTTCCTCTCCTGTTCTCTTCTTCAGTCTTGGCATCTTAGCTTCAGCTAGAATTTTGCCTGAGTGAGGACAAGACGACATGCATGTGCATGCCTCCATGTGATCTACATGGGTTATATTCACTGCTATAAATTATGCCCAGATCATGAATGGGCAGGTGTGCAGCTATCTCAGGATAACTCACACAGCAGATGGTTATTACTATGCCCTGTTGTCAGTGGCAGGGGAGCAAGTAAGAGCCTGCTTGCCTTTGGCATGTGGCTGTCTTGGGGTGGAGTCAGAAGACTTTTACATCAGGTAATCTCTGATTCTTTTGGGGGTAATTCTGCAGGATTGGGTGAAGTTACCCCAGTTTGCAGATTAGTGTTGCCTGTGTTACTTTTACCCTGGTGCAATGCATATCATTTATACAGGTATGGCACTTTACCCATATCCAAAAACTCATTATTAATAATCATCTGCCACAGTGATGGATGGATAGAACAACAGACCCTAGGCTATGACTCTTCCTAAAAGACATTTCCTAAATCCTTAAGCATATCAAACCTTATCACTAAATCATCCATAGGAACAATTAGCTCTTAACGGACCTGAGTCTGCCTCTGTTACATAACACCGACCTCAGATGAATTCGATAGAAACTGCTTGCATGCAGTAGCAACTTGTGAGGCTCACAAAGCAAATATTCTCCAGCCTCCTCAGATGCACTAAATCACAATAATTTCACACCCACAGCATTGTATGGCAGGCTTCTAATGCTAAATCAAAGTAGCTGCCGATAATTATGGTTTATTTTTCAAAAGGCCTTTTATGAGAGCTGTGATGGGGGGGAAGGGAAACTTTGCCTAAGTAAGGCTGGGGGGTGGCGGCAATCCTGCTTCTTTCCTTTCTTGGACTCTGGGTGAAGGGAAGTGGCAAAAGTGACCTCCCCTCTTCTGCAAAGCCCAGTGGGGGGTGATTTTTGCAGCAGCTGATTTTCTCTTCAAGCTTTGCCTGAAGGAGAGAAAAGGCTTCCCCTGACTCCCCTTTCCTATGGAGCTGTTTGGGGAACTAATGTCAGTGTTGCTTCTCCTCCCCCAATTCCTCCTAAGGTGATTTCTTAGCATAAAGCATTCTGTAGCCATTTCTCT
This sequence comes from Crocodylus porosus, assembly GCF_001723895.1. NCBI lineage: Eukaryota > Metazoa > Chordata > Crocodylia > Crocodylidae > Crocodylus > Crocodylus porosus. The sequence goes on along the minus strand of NW_017728909.1, from coordinate 698,388 downwards.
CCTCCTACTCACACAGCCCAATGTGATGCCTGCCTGAACATGATATCCATGAAACCAATAGCACCAGCAGGAAATTAAAAGCCTGTCATGTGGGAATACCCTTACATTCACAACATTATTGCAGTTTATTTCCCCATCCAAGGCCACAAAATGAAAATAAGTGCCACCAATGCCTGTGCTTTGGAAGTCAGTGGGGGAGGCATGGACCGTATTGGCTTCTGGCTTCCATTTGCAAAGCTGTTAAAGGAAAATCATTTTGAAAATGTCAGTGCAACTGTCATGTAAGCAAACAGTGCTTTACCCCTGTGGTGCTCTGTGGCAGAATCATAGCAGTGTAGATTCAATTTTTCTTAAAGCTCTAAATGAAAAGTCATTTATTGAGGCTTTTATTGTACAGCTACATGACCTTTGCAACACCCACGCGAGGGCTGGATTTGCTGAAATTTCTCTTGGAGCAAAACATTAAAAGAAAAAGGCATCATAGAGCTGGTGCTCACTTGGAAAACGTGGCTTTTCTGCATTCTTCCCCAAGGAACGAAGAACAAACAGAACCGTGGTTCTTAAAACGTGGCACCCAGGCTACGGGTGCTACTGCTCTGCCTTTGGAAGGTATGCCCCTTTAATTATTGTTTCCTTTAAGGATTTTAGTTCAAGTGATTTTGCTGAGTGTGAGAGCAGAGAATAGGACGTAAGCATCCTAAAGTCCTATTCACATTTGAACAGTGATAGAAAACTGGAATCCTTGAACTTAGTACCACTAAACTTACAGATAAGTGTCTGAGTTTTGCAACCAGGGCCTATCCCTATAATAACCAAAACTAGTTTCCTGAAGACAAGCATTCCTGAAAACCTGGGTAAAATTTTCAAGAATCCAGTTTCTGAAGTGCTTAAATTCCACTGACTTCATGTGGGGCCTCCTAAGTGTCTAATTTAATTTCTGAAAATGGGATACAGGGTTCAGACCTACTGGGACTTAAGCATGTAAAATTCCTTGGAGTGTCTATGCTTTGGCTATGTAATGAAAATTTTCCCTTTAGATTAAAAGGGATTCAAACTATACCTCCCCTTAATTGTGGCCATTGTAGTTCTTAAAATATATGTAGGAAGCAAAACTGAAAAAGAGAACTAACTGCTATGCTTAGAAAATGCACGTGTATCTGAAAAGAAAATGCTGTAGGCTGTTCATGTGATTTTTAAATAACAAGAGGAAACTTCAAATTAGAGGCCTTTATTGATCTTCTGTAAAGTACAAGTCTTCCCTGCCCTTATACCTAAATATTTCATCATCGCTAGTGCGTGTAATGAGAATTCAAATCAAAGTGTTCATGCTTTGACCTAAATTACAGCTATGATATACAAAGAACATATAATTTAAAACCTGTTATTAGGAGGCAGTGAGGTTTGTTCATTCTGTATGTGCCCAAGAAGATTGATTAATGGAATGTGATTGCCGACTGCAAGCACTCTCAAGGTGCTTTGTGGACCTGAAGATGTTCCACAGGAGTGGTTCCTGCTGTGATTTAATCTGGATCTAAAACCATTTTGAAAAAAAGGATTCCATCTTTTCCCCTTTGCAATGCATTTGCTGGGATTAAAGTCCAGATCTGTACATGGACATTTGAGTTTTTCTTCTGTTATGTGACAGATTGGGTTGAATTTGAGCCAGTAGGTGATGATGCTCATGTCAGAACTTGGGTCTTTTAGTTTCTGCAGATTTAAACTTTCATTTTAAAATGATATGCCTAAAGGGGGTGTTTACTTTAAGCATAATGTTGACAATCAAAATGCTGACACTTAGCACTTAATAGTTTAACTGCTAAATATTTTACTTGCCCTGGAATCGAGAATGGAATTTAAATTGTGTCACCACTTTTGCACCATTATCTGATTCTTATGAAAACTAGACTATTCCCAGGATGGATTCCATTGGTATTCTTCAGCAAATTCAAATCTTTATTGGAATAATAATAATAATAAAGTAGCTAGCACTTATAGTGGGACATGTGAGCTTTTCAAATGGGAACTGAGGTGGTGCTGGCTTCAAAGAATCTAGATGCAGACTAAAGCCATAGCTCTAAAAAAGGGATCTCAGTAGTGTGCCAATTCAGACGAACTTATGACCATTTTAATAGCAATATCTAGCTGGTTTACATTTAAAATATAGATAGGTTTGGAACAAAAAATATTTATCTGCAATTTCATCTTTTGTGAAAACCTGGATTATGTTATGGATAAAATATGGCCTCTCTGAAGTCAATAGTGACGTTTCCTATGACATTGATAAGGTCAAGTTAGCTGTGTTTTTTTTCTCCCAGTCTTACTCTTTAGGACAGCAGTTCTTAACCTTTTTAGACTCAAGAAACCACTTGGCAAATGCCAGCTCTTACCTTTTACTCATTTTTTGACTGTGTAAAAATACTAAAGCAATGCTTCTGTTGCAAAGAACTCAGAAAGACCACAACAAGCCAGACTATTTTTGATCATGCAGATTTTTATTTGAAATCTCTGGGTTAATCTTGTGAGTCATAGGTGACTGGTAGGGGGTGCACGGGGTCGCACTTGCCCCCCCGATGGGGCCGGTGCCCCCCCCGTTGGCTGACACTGATGCTGTCGGTAGTGCTGGTGCCCCCCCTGACAGGGCAACTGCTGTCGGCGGCTTCTGCAGGTGCCCCCCAGATTCAGGAGGCACCCGTCATTCATGTTGTGAGTCATGTATAGGTGTTTGCATGTCTAACAGGTCCCATGGCACCCTAGTTGAGAATCACTGCCTTAGGCTGACTACTATACAAAAGTGAGATTAAATGCACTGCAATATCATCTTTTGTGAAAAGCTGGATTATATTTCTTGGTCTAAAAATGGCCGAAATATGGTATGCCGAGTAACTGCTGGTCAATGTATAGAGGAAAATGCTTTAGGTGTGTGAAAGATGGGAGCAGAATACATAGCTATTATTGCAAATCTTCTTGTGCGTAAGTTTACAAAATATTTTACACTTAAATTACATATTTTGTGTATTAAGTCGTGTGTGTGTGTGTGTGTGTACCAGTGTTAGCCGTTCACTGATATCACTGAGTAGTTTTGGAACTCCTGTGGATGCAAAGTGCACTAGTTTTAATATGATTATTTAAAGCTGCAGTCCAGAATCAGGGTGCCATTTGGTAGGCACAGTTTGGAGGAGTAACAAGAGAGACAGTCTCTGTGTCTGAGAGCATGCAGTCTGCATAACACACAGCAGAGGGTGAAAATGGCACTCAGATTGGAGTGCAGGAAGGGAATCTAATAGAATAATAAAACCAATAAGGTTGAGTTTAGCAGAGAAACAGATACCCTAGTTCTTCACTGCCCTAAATAATACCAGATAGTAATGACTGGGGAATATCATGGAAGAGTTCAGCTGAAAAGCAGTTGGGATGTTTTTAAGATAAAAAGAGTTGATAAGTCAGTTTTTCTGTGGGCATGTCAGTATTTATGTATTTCAATGTAATTCCACTGAAAGCTGAACTCAGGCACAACATCTGAGAATAAAAAGATTGTTTTTAGGAAGCATGAAATGATTTTGAGTGCAGATTTTGTTCTGTTACAGGCAGCTGATTGCTAAGTTTTCCCATCAGAATCACTTTGTAATGGATATGCTGCGGATAAGTATTTAAGATTTATTACTTGAATTGTATCAATAATATATTTTCAGTAGGTTATCTCTTTACTATTCTTATTAATTAGGAAACAATGTAAAATCGATAATCTCTTGGGCAGTGGGAAAGCAAATAGTTTCAGTAGTTGTGAAAGATGTGCACATTGTTAACCTTCAGATGTAGACCTGTTATTATACAGGGCTCCGCATGCACATTTATTCTTCAAGATCAATAATAAGAAATCACAATCAGCTGTTGAGTAGTGATGTCAGCACTTAATTGAACTTTCTATCCATCAAAGTATCATCCATCAGAGTGCCATTCATAACCAGAACAAGCGCCAACTCTTTATTTAGAGTCATTCATTAACCCTGGGTCAGTGGCCTTTGAGAGCAATCCCCCACAAGGGAAGACATTTTATAAGACTCATTTATACTAGTTATGGTGAAAGGGAAAGTGCTCCTCTTCCGTAGGAAGAATCATCTTCTCCACAGAGACCTTCAAAGCATGCCATTCCATGAATACACAACACAAAGTAATCTCCCTGTGGACATGGTTCCTGCCCAATGCCATTCACTGACTAACAAAGTTTGGACTATGGCCGTTTTCTAATTTTTGGATGAATGAATGCTGCATGGGTGCAACCAGGTTTCCCCATGGTGCTGCAAGAGTCCCCCCATTTCTGGAATCATTTGCAGGATTAAGGCCTTTTCCTTTACAGGTGAGGACCACATTTCCTACTATGTTCTCTCATAAGTAGTGAACTCATCAGGTGAGCACAATGGAGAGCTGAATTTTTTAGTGCATCAAATGTCATCCCAGATGAATCTCTTGGTTTTGTTTTGTTCTGTGTTAGCTTATAGTTCTCTGCTTCCCAAAGGTCTAAGATAACAGAAGTAGGCAGCAAATACAGGTTTCCCTTGATTTATGCTGTACATGCATTCCCAGAGAATGGCGCATAAATTTAATTCACATAAAGTGAACCCACTTTACCATGTAACAAATAGGGATAGGTTCCCATGGTGGTGAGGGAGGAAGGGAGTAAGGCTGGGACTAAGGAAGGGGCGGGGGGAGGGGTGCCGCTCTCGGGGCTGCACAAAGCAGCAAAGCAAAGGGAACAAAGTGGCACTCACCTCAGCCCCAGTTGCAGTGCCCCTGGGAGTGGCTGGAGCCAGCTGCCTGCAGCTGCTGGGCTGTACCGTGCTCTGCCTGTCCCCACTCACCTCTGCTCCTGGTCTGCACCAGGGCATGGCGCAGCCCAGGAGCTGGGGTCAGCCCAGACACGGGGGGACAGGCGGAGCATGGTGCAGACCAATGGCTGCAGGCAGCTGGTGCTGGCCACTCCCAGGGCTGCTGCAGCTGGGGCTGGGTGAGTGGGACCACAGCCCTTCTGCCTTCCCCCACAGACTTACCTGCTTGGGTGGGGGGACATCTATGCTGATCGCATAAGAGTGAATTTACCTTGCATATAATGAATTATGGGTTCATTGCATAAGAGCAAATTTGTATATAAAGAACTAGCATAAATCGAGGGAAACCTGTAAAGAAAGAGGGAAAAGGAGAATGATGTAAAATTAAGCATCTTAAAACACATGGAAGTGGCAAATTCTAACCGCTCCCAGTCATGCCTAGCAGATGTTGAATGTCTAGAACTTTCCTGCTCTGGAAAGTCACTCTGCAGCTCATACATGACAGACATTTATGATGTAGCAAAAAATGTCTGACCAGATCCACATACCAGCAGACATTGAAGGCTCATAGGTTTCAAAATCCTGGTTGGGATCTGAATTGTGCAAATAGCTCCAATTTTTAGAGTGTGCCATCTCTCTACCTCTTTATCTCACTCAGGAAAGTGATAACCAGTTCCAGCATGTGAACCCTCCACGGTGTTGAGGCACCACTGCATAACATCATAACCAGACTCAATGGCATCTGCTAGAGCCCTTTAAAGGCTCTAGCACAGGGATTTTCAGCCTTTATTGGTTGGTGTACCCCCAGTGGCTGGTCGAGAAGCAGGGAGTCCCCTGGCCAATCGACAAGCTCAGGAAGTCCCCTGGTGGCCAATCAATGAGTGGGAAGGGTAGTCCCCAGTGTGCGGTGGCAAAACCAGAAGCACTGGCAGCAAAACTTGAAGTGCCTCCCACGTCTCTGCACTGCTGCTACATGGTTGACAATGCCCTAAGTCTAGCACATGACCTCAAATTCTAATGCCATTTTCCTTTCCCAACCAAACATAACAATGAGAATGATAAACAATCAATATCGACAATACTTCAAATACGCACACAAACAACCTACCACCAATGTTCAGTTAAGTTTTTAGGGTTAGCGCTGTTACATAGATCTGAAATCCTCTTGCAGGACACCAGCACAACAGTTTTCAGGTGGCAATAAGTTAATTGATTTTGTGCCGTGATTTTCCTGGCCCTGCCTTCATCGCCCCCACCTCCCACACACATACTTTTTTAAAAATCTGATTTTAAGTCCTCTGTACTTTCCTGCTTCACCGGTCTTTTCTTCTAGTAGTTTAGATTAAGATTATTTTGTGGATAAGAAAGGCAGAGACACTATCCATTCATAGGATTTTTTTCCAACTGGGTGAGTTCACATTTTAACAAAAGCTACAGAGTTGGTAGCTCAGTGTTTGAGATGTCTGGAGAGCAAATGTACATCAAAATCCTCACATGGCTTAATCTTCTTTTACAAGGAGTTTAAGTGGAAAAAATACATCAAAGAATATGAGTATCATAAAGATTGCAACTGTTCACAAAGAATTAGGAAATAAAACAAATATTCTAATACAATTTTGATGCCAGTGCCAGTATTGAGCACTAGTGCAAAACCTTTACCCCATGGTCATCAGAGTTTTATGCTGATGTAACAGCAGAATGCCATGGTATCACTGAGCTAAACCTGTAGTTGTTGCCAGGAGAGGAGGAGTGCTCTCCTTGTACGCAGATTCCAAGAAACAAAATGTGCAAGTGCACTGATCTAGCCAGGCATTGACGTATATAAAAATGCTTGAAAATTAATCCAAACAAAGCTGAGTTTGTGTTTGAAAAATGGCTTTCACTGGCTTTGAAGTTTAGCTGGGTAAGCCATGGACTCAGCTGTTCTTTGTTGCTGTTATCAAAGAATGGCTTCAAAACTCTGAAAGCTCACACTCCGCACTCATGCCCTTCAGTATCTGTGCATGCTTCTAGAGAGTTCTTACGAAGTGGTTCAGTTTTTACCAGATGCTCTAAGGAAATGAAGTCTCTATGTTTTCTTTGTTGTATGTATGCTGGACACCGTTTTCTTTACGTTAGGTAAGGCTGGCTGAATTTTGCTTTTCATCACTGTTGGCTTCCTCTGTTTGGCCCGAAGAGATTTCAACCCCAGCATCTCACAGTACTTATTGCACTGGTGGAGGGCTTTGAACTGATCAATGAAGGAAATGGAGCAGTTTCCTTTAAAGCCTTTGTATCTGTAGACATAAATGTAAACAATAAGAGAATGAATAAATAATGCAAACAATAAGAGAAAATGCAAATAAACAAGATTTGGTTTTCTTTTCAGGGGTTCTACAGAGTGACTGTTGTCTCATAGGCTAGGGACAGAAGTTACACATAAACCAGTTTAAGTGATCAGAAACTGGTTTAAATCTGTAACAGAATAGAAGTTCAGTGAGGATAAACCAGTTTCAAAATGGCTGAAACTGGCTTAAGATAAACCTGGTTGAATGTAGTATCAGACTTAGCTGATTTAGGTCAAACTGGTTTATGAAACTTCTGACTCGGATCCCATCCTGGTTCAAGTTAATCAGAGTCAGCATCCCAGCATTGTGTAACTCTGTGCTGTCTGCTCCAAAGAGCAGGGCTGGCCCTGCCCCTCTGCTCCCTAGCTGGAACAGCTGGCCAGGGAGGCAGTGCGAGGTTTAGGCTGGAGCTACTTAAGCTACATTTTCGGGCCTCACAATATGACAGGCCTCTAAATAAAAAAAACAAAACCTGGCTTCATATCAAGTTTTATAATAATCAGTTAGTAAATAAAGGAGATGAAGGGGATATGGGGAAATGACTCTCTAAATATGGACATTTTTATTCTAACATGACAAAAATATACAAATGTTGGATTATTTTTATCATATGGGGCCTCTTAAAATGGACATGGTTAGGGTCTCAGCATGTCATAATCCAGCACTGCAGGGAGGATTAAACTTCCCATCCCCTGAGTAGGGAGCTGCCCTGCCCTGCTTACTTCATGCTGGCTGCAACTATAGACTACAAATCCCAGAGGCACCTGAAAGCAGGAAGAGGAAGTGATAAACAACTCTGCAGAGTCCTGCTGCTGTGATTGTAGATTGCAAATCCCAGAGACCTCGGGGGCAGCAGGAAGAGGAAGTGAACACACAGCCCATGCAAGCTATGTGCCAGAGAACCACGCTCTAGTGCTCCCTGGCTTCTGGCTTGAGCCACTGCAGACATGTAGCTGCATTTCCTGAATCAAAAGTAAATGTCTGTTCATTTGTTATCTGGTACCAATCTTTGCAGTTTAGACTAACCTTCAAAGACTGTATCATTTCAGCCTCAGGCTTTTTGACTATCTGTACTAAGTCATAAAGAACTCTGAAATATTAAAAACTTCTTGTGTACCTCAGAGGCATCTCATGACCATTTTATAGATGGGTAAACTGAGGCACAGAGAGCATAAAGGAGTGCACAAGGCCAGTCAGTGATTCCACAGTAGGGCAAGAAATAGGCTTTAGGGCCATGTCCACATGTGGTTTGAACATTTGGTAATCCAGAGACAACTAGTGGTTGTCCCTGGACAATGCTTATGTCATGTGCCCTCTGGTGTGCAGCAAGTTACCCCAGGGGCAGTAGGGGAGGCAGCCTTACCTGGGGGCCTCCCAGGGCTGCACCAGCGGCAATTCTGCCATACTTTTGTTTTTTTCTCCACAGGTTTATTTGACTCTGGATATCCAGGGGTCAAAAAAGCCCTCTGCGCTACTCCCTTGAAGCATGGAGAGCAAGTGTCTGCTACACCACCTACTGCACAGCTGTGCTCATCTGGATGCAGCCTAGAAGTCCTAGGCTGGGTATATTCTTGTGCTCTGTGTCCTAACAATTCTTCTTCCACTTGCAATTTCCATCTGTGGATAATATAACTGTCAACTAATTCCTTATTACAGAAGTATAGAAACAACAACCAACTACAACACCTTTACAAAGTGCTTGTGGGGCACCACAGAAAAAGCTGCAGATGTGGGTAAGCTGTAGCTGTGGTTATGAGGAAGATTGGCTTGACTGCATACACAGACCTGGCATAGGAAACCTGGGCTTTTAACCAAACCTGCAGGCAATCTTCAGGAAGAGCTGCCCTTGAAAAAATTCACCTGGTAGCCTCCAAAGTAAAACACCACACTCATTATGCAGTCCTAATGCATCCCGGAAAACTCATTTCTCAACCAGGCAGCTGGGTTAGTACTAATGAAGATACTGCTGCTCTGAGAAGATGCATCCAATCTCCATATGACAGATGGGGCTGTCTGTTCTAACACACTTCGCAAAATAAATTCACTGAAGGAAGCAAGCTTAGTGGCACGGGAATCGAAAAATCTCTCTTAAGGGAGGGTGACAGTATCTACCTCCATCTACCTCTTACAGCTTTATTTTGCATCTCTATTGTTCCTTTAAGGAGACAGACAAGGAAGGTTGAAATGTCAGGCTAGCTGCTCTCCTAGCGTCCGCAAGCCCATCGGAGATGAAAAGGCCACCCAGGAACTCCTGTGTGTCAGATCATGATGGAACGCATAATTCCACAGTAGGCTGGAAAAAGCTCTTTGATGAATCATACCAACCCCACGGTTTCTCAAACATACCCAAAATGTAATACATACTGTAGGCTCTGCTGCCTTCCTGCCTGCTCGCGCACAACACAGAAATGGTAATGGGTTTGCAGAATTCATTACTTTCTTACAGTCCCCCAAAATATCATCCCTCCTGCACTTAAACACATGTAGACTATCTTGCCCAGACAGCACAGGTCTTAAATAAGTTTAAACAAATCACTGCAGCTATCATAAGTGAACACCTTGCACATACGAATAAAGAAATTATATACCCTCATCATCTCATTGGTGACCCTTACAGAGATGAAGTTCAATGGAAAAGGGCTTAAAAAAATCCAGGCTATTCATTATAGATCTTTGTGCTGATTTTTTGTCTTCTCACAGCAATCTCTTAGTTTCAGCCCCTTCTCTAAGTTCCCTTTGCTGCTATTTTTGAACTAAGATTCATTTAAGCCTAGCCAGGTTCTGCCAAGTCTCAGCTACCTTGTAAGTAAATCGGGTGTTGGATCCCCCTGCTGTAAACTGAGGAGGTCTCAGAATGGAGTCAGTGGGAGCAACTACACATGTGCTTTAATGCACATTAGCCCACTTTAATGTGCAATGAAGCATCCCAAAAAAATGAGCTTCTGCTAATGCGCATTAAAATAGGCTAATGAACCTTCTTCTAGTACTTCACAATGGAAGTATAAATTTAATACAAATTAGCAAAAGCGTATTAATGAACATGTAGATGTGCCCACTGGGGCCACAGAATGAGAGTTGATTCCCATGCCTGATTAGGGGATGGTGTGTAGTTGTGCGTCCCTGAGACAAATGCTGCTTAGAGGCAACCCCTGAGTTAGAGTTTCCCTATACTGCACTCTTTGCACTTTAGCAGCCTAGTGCCCTGACTCATTAACTGAATCGGTGCCTGTAATTCACTGATTAGCATATTACACACCTTCTTTGAGCCCAACTGGCAAAAGGTATGAGTGAGTTTTAGGTGTCAGCTAGAGCTGACTTCAGCTCAAGCTGGAAAGAGCCATGATATTGCTTATGAAGAGCTCCAGTTCATTCCTGGTGTCAAACAAGCCTGTCCCCACTCCAGCCAGCTGGTTTGGGTCTATGGAAGATGTAGGAGGCAGAAGTGGACCCATGGTTACCAGGTGGCTATCAGTTGTACAGTCTGTGGTTTCCTCTAACACTCTGACTTAATTTGTTTGGGGCAGTGTTTCTCAATCTTTTTATGCTCAAGGCACCCCCTCATCAGACTTAAGGCACCCCTCCATAATTTTTGTGAATTGAGCAGTTCCCCACTTCAAAACCTATTTTTTTGAATTACAGGGCATACCTTCTTGCAGAGGGGGCAGGCTGTTGGGGGTGGGAGAAGGAGCAGCTACAGAAAGCCTGAGCTTGCTCTTACCTGCTGATCTCCTTACACCTGAAACTTGAGCTTGACTTTATTTGCTTATCTCCTCACACCTTACTTGCCCCAGAATCCTGGTTGAGAATCATTAGTTTAGCACTTTGATTGGCACATCGTACCTTGCAGTCAAAATGCAGGGAAATTATTTGGGGGATTTGTGAGGAAAGGGAGATAATAGAGCCTTGAGATTCCCAAACTAAAGCCCTAGGTAGAGGGAAAAAGACCACTGTCATATTGAAGCATTGTTTTTTCTCACAGGTGAATGTGCCTGTGCTTGACAAGAGATTCTCCTTTGCATCAAACTCAGGAAAGCATGACCTTAACTCCAGAGCCACTCCTCCCTAGAAGGCATGTGACAGACATACGCACTAGGCCTGTGTGAATAGGGAAGTATCTGATTTGGATTCGGCCAATTTGGCTGACAGTGATTTGATTCAGTGATTCAAATCACTGTCCCCATTTGATATGGCCAAATCGGCTTTGAAAGATTTGGCGCTGATTTGGCGAGATTCTGTGATTTGGATCGGCCGGGGAGAGGCAGGCACAGCCGGGTGGCTGCAGGTTCTCTCGTGGCTCCTCCAATTGTACCTGCCTCTCCTCAGGCGGGGGGAGCTGCAGGAGAAGCCCCCATGGCTGCCCTGCCCAGCCCCAGCCTCGGCACTTAAAAAAAAAAAAAGCTCCACAATCACCGGCTGCAGCAGTCACCTGGAGCTCAGCCCCAGTGGCCCCAGCTCCCAGACAGCACGCAGTGCCCTGCCAAGCCACACTGCATCTGCGCCATGAGGCAGCTGCCCTGCAGGGCATCGCCACGTGTGCCCAGAACCTGGCAGGACACTGCATGCTGTCTGGGAGCTGGGGCCACTGGGGCTGAGCACTGCTGGGCTCCAGGTGACTGCTGCAGCCAGTGAGTGCAGGCTTTTTTCTTTTTTTTTTAAAGTCCCAGGAGGCTGGGGCTGGGCAGGACAGCCATGGGGGCTTCTCCCGTGGCCAATTCGAATCTCTGAATCTTTTCCAAATCGATGCTTCAAATCAATTCAGAGCTTTTAGTGGGTCTCCTGATTTGATTTGGATTCAGAGATTCAGCCCCCAAATCAGGCCAAATTTCCTCTGAATCAAATCGGTAACCAAAGCTTTGCACAGCCCTATTACGCACCTTCTTTTCTTTTTTTTGCTCTTTTTCTAATGTTGTTAGGTCATGTCAATCCTGCCTCCTTGCTGAGCCTGAGACTGCTGCTAGGAGCCACCTGCCAAATACATGCACAGTCACTTCGGCTCCATGCAGGCCCAGCAGTCAGGTAGTGGTGGACAGCATAGAGGGATCCTGAGACATGTCCCAGACCCCCAGTCCAGCTCCCAGGCTTTCTGATCCAGCACTGGGACATATTCTGAAGATGCCTCTAATTAGGGATGCCAACTCTAACTGAAACTATTCTGGGAGATTGTTTTTTCCCAACATGATGTAATCTCATTAATTGTACTGTTCAACCCATTCACGATATCAATCTCCTGGATTGCTTTCAATAGTTACTGGGAGATCGATGCCGATTCTGGTAGACTCCCAGCCAATCTGGGAGGGTGGGCAACCCTACCTCTAATTCATCCATCCCTTTGTTGGGCTTGAGTATGGGCAGAGCTTGAGTGGGTGGGTACAGCTAGTTTATTGCAGTGAGCCCAAACTCAGCAGGCAGGCGCTATATGCATAGCTGTAGTATGCATCTTTAGTTTATAACTTGTTCCTACAGGGGTCTTCTCCTTAGTTAATCATAGGTGCTCAACCAATCACTGCACAATCATGGAAGTGAAGGCCAAATTCACTGTCAATACTAGTCACAACAAATACTTCCAGTAGCTGTAGTTTAAAGCCCCTTCTGCCCGTCACGGTGTGTCACGATTCTGTGCGCTGTAGCACTGTGCATCAGGTGCTGGTGTGTGAGTGGATAATGAGTCTCCATGATACAGAGAGCTTTTGGATAGCATCTGTTTCCTTTTATATCTGAAATTCCTGTTTCTGGCACTGGACTGAGGGAGAGGCTGCTTTTCTCCTTCTTTGTGTGTATGGCTGGAGTTGAAATGCTAATGCCTGGAATCTCTAAAGCCATTAGTGAAGCGACAGCCGGCATGGCAGTGAGTGATGGTGGCTTTAATTTATGACTGTTCTTGCCAGTCTGTGTGAAAAGACTGATTTCAGACTCATGAATGTGGCATTTCCTCCATGCAGTCTCTGATAGTTTTTCAAGGTGAGAGGGGAAAACAGTTTCTTTTGTTCCAGGGAGCAACATATATGAACACTGCGTTGCTGCTGTTAGGATTTTTTTTATGTGCCCTTCTTTCCTTACGAGAGGTTTGTGTAGTGCAAAATATGGAGAGTAACACCTTATCTGCTGGAAATAATTTTGGCTTGAAAAGGCTCACTTCAAAAACCAACACTCCTTCTTCATCAAATTAGTAAAAATACCCTGTGTGTGATAATAAATAATTAACTCTCACATCAGCTAACATCCCTGTAGGATTAGAATGGACTTCTGTTCGCTGTTGATTTCACAGGGCACACTGGAAAAAAATCACAGTGAAAACTTGCATCTTGAATACTAGGGTAAACCCAAATTTTCAAAAGTGTTTCTTTGATCCTGGGTTCCTCCAGCTTTGAGGACTAAATGTGAGATGACCCCATCATTCAGTTTTTCACTGGTACCGAGCACTTCAGAGCTTCCAGTGACTTCAGCAGGAGTTTCAGGTGCTCAGCTAAGATGTCTCCAAACAGGTACTGTGGTACTGAAAATTAGGAGTCAGTTTTGATATGTTCATTTTAGTTCATTAGAATTTCAGGGAAATTAGTTAAAAAAAACTGTTTACAAAATGTAAACTATTTTCCTTTTAGCAACGTTGTCCTTGCCATTCACTGCATTCCTATTGAAGAGCCCTGTTGTTCAGTCAGGAAGCAGTGATAATATTGTGGGATCAATTGCACACCATGAATAGCAAATATTCATTGGATATATTCAGCAAATGGTGAATGTTTTCAGCAAAAGGGATTAATGGATGATGTATGAAAAATGAAATCAACGTATTTTATATGTAGAAAAATTGATTAATATCATCTACTAACACCACGGGTCCAATTGTATTCACAAATCAAATCCCCCCCTCCCCAGCCTCCATTTCCCTCCTTCCTTCATAGCTGCCTTTTGTTCGCTTTTGTAACTAGAGATGCGGCCGAATCAATACCTTAGATCCAAACACCACCAGACTTTGAAGGCTGGGAAGTTTCAAAACCCTGGTCTGGATCTGAATTGTGCAAGTAGCTCTGATTTTTGCATAGGACCATTTCCTTCTATGTCTTTACATCACCGTAGGCTGTGAAAACCAATCCCTGCATGTGAGCCTCAGAGCCACTGGGGTGTTTCAAGTCCAGATCCAGTTTTTGAAGACTGTAGCTCATAGTTTCTTTACAGCCTTCCTTCACTTATGCATCCAGAATGCATCATTTGTTCTACACCGCCTTTAATGACTATAGCCAGCTTGGCAGGATGCATGAGTCTAATTCAAACCATTCTGCTGCTTGTGGCACATGTAATCAGGGACACGGCCTGCATCAGTGCATTTTTCCTAAAGTGGACGTGTCCTTATGTTGCTTTTATCTACCTTGTGTTCAATAGCATTAAGTGATCAACCCCCTCCTCCTGCCCCCTCCCCCCAAATATTTCCTCTGTTGTCTAACGTACCACATGGTATTGATTCATGGCTGGATTGCCAACAAAAACAGCTAAAGATCAAATCCTGTCTCCAGAATAATTAGAGATGAACCCAAACCATTTTCGCTGGTACCTGGGGGAGTTTGAATTTGGATTCAGATTTAAGCATTGTAGTGCTTTCCATCTCCACAAGGGGCGAAACTAAAGCTGTCAACACTTGGAGACTTGGAGGAATTTTCAGATCCATATTTGGCAGCTCTAGCTCTTTTTGATCATAATGACTGGGGGGGATGAAGAAGCATATTGTAGTCTCATTTCCTTCATATTTTTCATCACTCATGGCAGCTCCTAGGTGCTTCATATACTAAAGTACAGTATTTTACCTTTCTAATTTGCCTTGATACTTACAAAGCAGCTAGAAAGCAGACTCCTGTTCTTTTTTTAATCCACCAAAATATTGATTACATATCTTATTTATAAAAGGAAAATATGTCAAGTTTGGTGCTCTCCAGTGGTAGATTTCTTTGTGCTTTTGTTCTACAGTTAAACTTTGCCCTCTAGTGGTAGCATTTGTATTGCAACCATTTCTATTATAATTCAATTAACGTTGGCTTCATGCTTTTCCCCCCTCCACCGATAAACAGGCATGTGAAACAAAGCACTTACCACTCAGAAAAGTATTAGACAGTGTAAGTATCTTGTTTATTCATAACCCATGGAGAGAGAAATAAAGCAGGCAAGTAAATAAATGCTGGCTTGTGCAATTCATTTTGGTTCAGGCTCTCATTCTGGCTCATAAAAAGATTAATGGCACTGGATAATACTAAAATTGTAATGCAGAATATTAATCTGTGCTGTTGCAAGATGTATTGGCTGCTTGTTTTAAAAATAATGCCAATGGAGAAAATAAATTAACATGAATAATTCATGGCAGTTGTATTTTTGGCTTTTGTAAGTTCATCAATAACAATTTACATGGTGATATATTATTATTCAACTTAATTATAGTAGGAGCATAATGCAGATTTTATTCTATTTTATTTTATTTTATTTTAATGTATTTTATTTTTGCCAATCGCAGATACAGAGTTCTCAGGCTGAATGTAGCAGTTTACTGAATTGATGTATCAAACAGAAATGATTCTAAACAGTCTTCGTTCAGCCAGGATCCTGGTAACATTTCCCATAAATATTTTGCTTACGTGTGGTTTATATGGGCTCAAAACATTAGAGATAACAGTCACTTACGAGATCAATGAGTTCCCCTTCCCTGCAAAGGCAAGCCGAACCCCAAAATAAAATTTCTATTGGTTGTAACACTGATGCATTAGTTTAATGTACTTTCTATCAAATAGAGTGAAAAGTATTGGGACAGTTATCAGGCTTAACACCTAATACAAATGAACATGCATCCTTTAATATAGAGATTTGCCCTCTCACACTTGTTTCTCTGGCAGGGTAGAAGTTAACTGTTATGAATGGATACTGCCTGTTTCTTCCTGCTTTCCAGGTTCTGGCAGAAACTGGTAGAAATTAAATTAGAGGCATCTGGGTGGGTTATGAATAACATGGGAAAAAGATAAGACCACCAAAAAGTCTGTTGTACTGAAGAAATCACACCAGCTAAAAGTTATTAAAAAAAGATGCTAGGATTTGTTAAAGTGGTTAATTAAAACAGAAGGTATTTGTTACAGTGATTCTTATTGTAGGTTTTACTGAACCCTCATTTTTGTACTTTGTTTTCCTGTCCCTTGGTCTGTGTTACTTTATCAGGATAGTCTTTTCTAGGGTGTTTGAGTAATAACATTAATTAAAACCTTAAAAATCACTAGGTTCCTCAGCATAGTTTGCTTAATTAAAACTTATATAACTTCGCTGTTTTTTAACAGGATGATGAGAGACAATTTCAACAATTCAAATGATTTCATTTTGGAACCAAAGCTAAAAAGTAAATCAATTTAAACATTGTAAGGGTGGCAAGTGGAAATATCAAGGTTTTTAGAATATTCCAGCACTGAACAATAAAACAATGAAACGGAGTGAAAATGTTTAGTTAAAAAAACAGTTTTGCTTTCTATACCTCTGGTGTGAAAACGAGCACATATTCAATAAAGATATCTGTTTTTGTACACGTGATCAGCTCTATTCTTTGTACAGATTTCTCAAGGGAGAATATAACTTTAAGCTGGTTGTCACAGACACTTCCCAAGGGGCTGTGTAGGAGGCCAGGAAACAGAATTTTGACAACATATACAACAGATCTAGAAAGAAGTGCACATTACTTGGGATGAATGTGCTCAGACGGAGCATCTTCTCTCTCTCAGGTGCAACCTGTCACTCTGGAAATCCCTGCAGCAAGTTATTGTTGAGGCAAAGGACGTAGCAGGTTCCAAATAAGGGTTAGATATTTGCATGTATAAAGAGAATATCACTCATAGTTGTATTTCTTGTTATAAATGATTTTAAAAGTTATCACCCCTTCTGTTTCAGGTAATAAGCCAATGATTAACAGTGGGTATATCTACACATGGAAATGCTGCTGAATGGGCTTACTCTAGAGTTATTTACTCTGGAGTAAACCCACCCTGGGCAGGGGTCTACATGTACGTGTATTTGGGAGCAGATTTGCTTCCAATGCGAGTAGCTAGGAGAAGGCTGCTCCCACCCTGGTCTGTCCCCCTGCAGCAGACAGGAGGAGCTTTAGGCTCCCCCTGGGTGCTAGCCCAGGGGCTGGCAAGGTGTACAGGGCCAGGAGACAGCTGTCTCCAGGACCTGTCTGCTGTCAGGACGGGCTCTAGTGGTGGAGCCTGGGTGCAGACAATGTGCCTTGCCCCAGCAGCAGGGAGATCCTGCCCCCAGCTCCCTGATCCAGGGGTAGGGGGCTTGGAAAAGGGTGTGGGGGAGGGGCAGGTCTGAACTCCCTGCCCTTCTCCACTGGTGGGGCAGCTAACAGTGTGCCCCTGGCTGGGCAGGGATTCCTTGGGCTGGGGCCAGGATTCCCCATTGGCAGGGCTGAGATCTGGCCCAGGCTGGGACAGTTCCCGACCGGCCCTGGCCTGCATATGGAAGTGTGCATGTGCAGCCCTTCCCCTTGCAGCCCAGGGCTGTCTGGGAACTGTCCCAATCTGAGCCAAGTCCCAGCCAGCTCTCCCCATGCAAGGAGCTCCTGGGCCCTGCTCCACAATTGGGGAGTGGGAGCTCCCTGCTGCTAGGGCAGGGGGACATTGTCCTCACCCAGGCTGTGGTGGTAGAGCCTGCCCCAGCAGCAAACAGCTTCTGGGGGGGCAATAAGCAGTTTCCTGCCCCCAGCTGCCTGGCTGACTGGGAGCAAATTTGCTACTTGGCAGTTAATTTGTATTTGCAGGTAGCAAATTAACTGCCAAGTAGAGCAAGTTACTGTGTAGTGAGGGTCTCCCCGTGTTGATGGTGATGCTTACTATGCAGTAATTTGCTCTACTATGCAGTAAAGTACCTTGTGTAGACACACCCAGTGTGGAGCTAATAACTTCCCCTACAAAGACTATTGCCTACATTGTATGCTATATGGCTTGTACACTTTCCTTTGATGCATCTGTTCCTTATCAATGTCTAAAATAGGTTCCCAGACTGGACGTATATAATCTAGAGAGGACAGACAACAGGGCCCTCCAACTTTGTAATAGCCTTCTACAGGCAGAGGTCCCAGAAAAATGGGAGCATACCCGCCTCAAGCCCTTTAGAAGAATTCATAAGCGATTAAAAAAAAATCACATTACAAATCAGTGCTGAGCTCCTGCCAAAACGTCAAATGACTTCAAGGAGGCCAAGATTTCCCATGGATTCCATTCCCCAATCATAGCTTATTATCAGAAAAAAAAAGGCCTCTCTCTTTAACTGTTGTCTACTCTGTAGCATGCCTAGGAGGTTTCAGGAATGAGATCCTGAAGATTACTAGTATTTTGAGAGAAGTGGGAAAGAATTAGTACACAAAAGGGACTGGTTTGTGCGTGTATTGTGGGATTATATATGCCATGAGTCTCTTAAAAATTTCTGAAACAATTGCAGAACCATGTGCTGAGGGGCTGCTTTCAATGGTCATGTACAGTTCTTCACATCTCTGAGAGCCTGCTGACTCAGAGGAGGAGAGACTGCTTGGCAATCAATAGAGCCGCTTGTACATGTGACGGGGGGTTTAGTTCTCCCTAAATTGAAATGCTGGGTTTTTAATTGGTGGGTTTGTAATTGTGTTGATTAAAAACCAGTTTCAATTTAGGGACTTTCATTACCATGACAAAATAGTGACCCCCTGTTAGCTCACCTCGCCCCTTCCCCCCACTGCTGCTTCTGCCAGAAAAAAAAAAAAAGCAGCGAGGGGCCCAACCCTTTCTCTCTCCCTGCTGCCCCGCTCCCCAAGCCTGCCTACCTCTCCTGCAGTTGTGGGGGGGCAAGCTGCTGGTAGGCCCTGAGCTGCAGGGGCCCTGGATCTTCCCCTCACAGTGATGACATCCCCCCAGGCTGCACCTGCCTGCTAGCACCACATCTGGGTGGTCCCAGGGGCACGCTACCATCGCAGAGGGAAGCATGGGGCACCCCCGCAACTCAGAGGCTGAGCAACCCAGAAGCAGCTTGTATGGGCAGGCTCTGCTGAGCAAAAAGAAAAAAGCAGCTAGGGCCTGATCCTTTGTTTTTTTTCCTGGAGCCTGCCTACCTCTCCCCGGCTGAGGGGTGAGCACTGCCACCATGGAGGGAAGGACCAGGCTCCCCCACAGCTCAGGGGCCACTGGGCCCACCAGCAGCTCTCCCCCTGGCTGAGAGAGAGGCATGCAGGCATGCTCCATTGGGAGGGGAAAATAACAGGTCCCTCATTGCTTTTTTTTTTCTTTTTTTCTCAGCGGAGTCTGCCCATGCAAGCTGCTGCTGGGTCGTGCAGTCCCTGAGCTGTGGGGAGGCCTGGTACTTCCCTCCATGCTGGCAAGGTGCTAATGGGTGGATGCCACCCCAGGCTGCAGGCAGCACCCTCCAGATCCAACAGTGTATGGGGTGCTGGAAGCTCGGGTGTGCTCGGGAAGCTCAGGCTTGGTGGGCTTCCAGCACCCCATGCACTGTCCCCGCTGCCTTCCTGCCACCTGGGACCACCAGGGAATGGGCTGGCTTGCCCCTGGAGCAGTGCGGAAAGGTGGCAGGAGGGTGGCTGGGTGTGCTGGCAGCCAGAGAAAGCGGCAGGGATGGTGAATGGGCCTGGCAAACCTGAGCTGCCCTGAGCATGCCTGGGCTTCCAGCACCTTGTGCACCATCGCAATTTGTTATGTAGCGAACTCAAATACATCAGATGTGTTTTACTTTGCTATGTAACAAAGTCGTGTAATGCAAAATATGCTTCTGTAGGTGTAAATGGTGTCCCCATTAAAGCGGTGCAAAAGGGCAATTAAGCTGCTTTAAAGGCCAATTTTGTCATGTGTACAAGCGCCCGTGATGTCATCAGGTTCGTCAACAGTTGTTTGGTTTTTTTATCAAGTAACTAGCTTAGACGTAACTACATCACTCAGGCAGTCTCCCCAACCAGCAACTTTCCCAAAAGCACAGTTGTAAGCAAAGAAATGAAAAGGTGTTTGAGTGCATTGCAGAAGGACTAACAGTGTCAGTGTTTTTAGGTTTTGGAAGGATCCTGATTTTCAGCGTGGGGTCCTGGGCAGTTATGCAAGTCAGGCACTTACAAAGAATTTCAAGGTGCATATCCAAAATTACTACTGAATCATCACACCTCCCTCATTTTTTAAACACTTTTGCATTCTGAATAGAATATAAAGCAATGCATTCATGATGGATATTTATTTTGGATTTACCTTGCATAAGATGCCAAAAATAATCTTGATTTTTAGTGGAGAGGAACACAACTGACATCTTACCTGCTCCAAGATAAATTGGTTATGAACTGATTCTGCAAAGTAAAACCTACACTATGCTCGCTTTCCTTCAAAGAGGAGAACAAATCTGATTTTGTGATCAGAAGATTTCTATTAATAATTCTATGAACAAAAAGAGGCTAACAGAACTTATGCTGGGATCATTTTCTTTTCAAATTACAGTGAGATATAGACTTCCTATGCTCAACCCCCATCATATTTACACTGTCAGGAGTTTCAAGCACAATGCAAAAACATACCTTAAGAAATGTTTTTCACTCACCCTTTGGCCAGTGTTGCTATGCCAACATCCGTTAACTTCATGCCTACACCTAAAAGACATCAAGAACACAAGGAGCTTGCATTACCTGGGGCTTTTCAGGCAGGTTGTCAAATTTGGAGAACTTTATATAATAGTGCAAAGAACTATTATTTATCAATTGCTATATTTTTTAGTATTCTCTCTATATGTTGTTAAATTGTCAAAATATGTTAACATTTGCACTTCAAACACAGGATGCATTTTGTACCATTAACTGCACTAGTAGCTGTCAGCATTATTCCAGAGGGTCTGAGATAGCAGGGTGGTGAGTGGATTACTAAGGCACAGTATGTTTCCTATGCTGGAGAGTAATTGGGGGTTCACATAGGCTGTAGGACCATAAGGTAGAGTCCCAAACTGGCATTTTTCAAATCAAATTGTCTGTAAGGTTACTTATGGTTCCTACATATGGGGGTTCAGGGAACTCAGAGTATCCTATTAAATCGTGCTCTTGGGGAGGGATTCTGTAAGGCACAGCCATCCACCCCAGCTGACACACACCAACCTTGGAAGCTCAATGGTGAAACCACTCCAGGGTTTTGGCAACTCAAGACTCATATCTCTGGAGAGCTTGATGGCAGCAGTGGGGGAAGCCCCTGGATTTGCTTCATCATGGGATTGAGAGGGCAGGGCCTGTCTGAAAGCCCCAGACCCTGAAAGCGCTGAGGAAGCAGTGCAGACATACTCTAGGTTGCTGACCATGTTGAGACCACCATGGATTTCAATGGGGAAGCTGCATGTTTGCTTTGCCCATCCATCTGGAAACGCACTTTCTGGTCTATGTTTAGTGATTTTTTTGGTGGCTAACAGCTACTAAATTAAACTTGGTGTTTCTGAACAGCTCATAATGCCTCTTCCTTGAGCATCTCCTTGCATTTATTTCATGTTATGGGTTGAAGTAAGTAACCCTTGCACATTGCTTGGTAGATTTAGGTGCCAAGATGCCAGTTTGGGAGTTTGCCTTCTGGTTCCACAGCTGTACAGTGGTTCTGCAGTGAGATGACAATGCAGGAAGCCTCTTTCCATCTCTAGGACACCCGTGCATGTACCAGGCAGATCCACTTCTAGCACGTCCTCCAGTGCTTCACAAGAAGCCTTGCTAGTGAACTATGCAGCAATTCACAGCCAAGGCATCCCAAGGGGAAGTGGTCAACAAGGCTGGAGGATGGCCAGGGTCTCATGAGGATGCTACTGTCAGCAGCAGATACACCATGCTTCTCTTTCAAGGTGGTAAGAATCAATACAGAGAAGATTGCTCCCAGGCTCAGCTCAGCTGTTGTTGTCCTTCCCAGCTCCAATGTGCCGCATCCTCAAAAAGCTAGGCTTCTGCTCTACATGTTTTCCCTGTGAATTCATTTGAGTTTGTTCTTCATGGTTGGGGTTCTCATTTTAAAGTGTAAGGAATGGTGTTGTTTCAACAAATGCAGCTTTCTTTGCAGTGCCCTGAGTAGGATGCTTGGTGTGTTCACTGTTTTTTTTTCAAATCATTGAGCGCAGTGTTCTTGGGTAAAGCCTAAAAATTTGTACAGCGAGAAGGAACTGCTTAAAAGCAGCTTTTTGGGAGCCGAAGGAGAGCATTTCTTCAAACAAGCCCAGGAGCCTGACTGTGGCATACTATCGGTTATGAAGGTGGCTATTAGACGGTTATACAGAATTGTGAGGGACTAGGATGCTGGTATTGGAGTATTTAATTCACAGAGCTGTTTGCTAATCTATGGGTAGTGAGGTGACAAGCAGTTGATAGTTAGCTTTGTATTAAGTGTTTGGATTTACTAAGGTAAATTCTTTAGCAGAATAAATCTCTTTTTAAAACTTTCTCTTTTCAAACTCGTTTCTTGCAGGCACACAAGCTATGCAAAAACTCTCTTCTTCCCGCTATTTCAGCTGTGTGCTGCTTTGCTGAGCAATCCAATAAATGTTTTGAAAGCTTTTGCCACAGCAGGAGGCTAATTCAGTTTCTTCTTCTGATTGTGGGTAACACATACAGCGTGACAGAAACAGCTCAGAGGGCTGAGAACAGAAAACATCTAAAGCATTTCTGCCCATCTTTTATTCTGACCCACATGAGATGCCATAGTATCAAAAGCCATGCATTATTTTAATTATTCCAAAATCCATATTTTCATTATTTCTCCAATCACTTTGCCAAAGGCACTTGTAATTAGTATTGATCTTTTTCTAATGGGTAGGTAGGTCTCAGTGCTTAAATTAGACTAAAAATAATGCAATTAAAAAGCATTTTATATCCCTATTTAATAATTTAACTGCAGTTCCTCTTGCATCATATTATCTTGCAAGGTAATTCCAGGGGGGAAGCCCTACTACAGTGACTTTTGGATAGTAATAATTTGTAGATTTTTTTTTTTTTTTAATGCTGAAGGATGGCTTCTAGGTAGATAATCTCCTTTGACTGTTACTTGTTTTTGTTGTTTGTCTTGTCATGGATCTCTTGATTTTCATAAGAGGTTCAGATTTAAGTCCTGGTTTCAGGAGCCTGGCAGGGAACAGAGTTTCTCCCGTCAGCCATAAAGAACAGCATTGCTGGACTCGGGGACGGTGGGTGTATGAAAGAAGGCAGAAGGGTTGGTGGGTTTAGAAGCAGCTCTCCAGGGAGTTTCAGAGAATAAGTGGCCTTCCAAAAAAGACCTTGTAAAACTATTGAAGTTCCAAACAAAGTAGCTTGTTAAGAATAGAATAGCTGAAATTCCTCATGGGCCATTCTGCACTGCAAAAATAAGATGGCTGTTTTGGGGCCTAAATCTTGTGGGAAAACCTTTCAATCCTACTGACATCAGTGAACCTGTTATTGCACATGGCCTTCTGTCTGTAGAACAAACCATTGAAACAAATCAGCACACGGCCACTACCTTGTTTAGGCCCAACTTGAGCACTATTTTGATATGTTAAGTAGTGCATGGGGCCTTGTGTTGTGGTTACCTATATTGTCCTTAATGTCTGTGTAAGATAGCTTGTCTATCTGTTGCTTGTGCTGTTAGTAACTGCCACATGGAAGCATGGATTCTATAAAACCCAAGGTTTCATAGGGCCATTGAAATTAGTAGCAAAGTTCTTTTTGATTTTAATGTGGATGGCTCAATCTCAAAAACTATCTGCCTTGCTAATTCATGTCAAGTTTATGGTTGCCTTCAAGTCCAAACCACCATACATCAACACTGAAAACACTTAAACTTAAGTGTTTTAAGTCCAGTGGTAGTCCAGCCTATTCCTGGAAACTGCTGAACTTCAAGGTCTGAGGTCAAATCTCATCCTTACCTGGCCCCTCGATGTGGTGTTTGAAACTTACAGGCTGCAATCGGGGGGGAGTCTGCCACCAGTAATTCCACAGCTCCCTCCTCCTGACTTCTGGACCTTTTGCATCTCTACTGACCATGATCAGAGCCAGGCATAGAGGAACTTATCCTTTTAAAGGTCTCATTCAAGGAACAAGAGGCACAATGCAACCAGCTTTATTGCAGGCTTCAAGGTAAGGTAGAGATGGAAGGAGACATTGCATATGGCATAGTCTTACTGAGGGTAGCGTTGACACAGGATTGCATATCCTAAGAAAACTCCACTGCTGAGTTGTTTCTGATGTGTCACTGTTTCTGAAGTAAACGCTTTAGGACAACTATTCCAATCTTGGTTCCTAAAGACAGGAACTTAAATCCATATGCAGTCATATAAAGAAGTAACAGAGTAACCTGTTATTCAGGAGTGTAGAGACCTGCAGCTCCCATTTTGGGTTACAATATATAATAACAAAACAATTCCTGTCTTGGGATTGCATCATGGTGAGGTGAAAAGCTTATGAATTCCCATAACCTGCAGAGGTATGGTGTTGAGACTTTCACCACGGGCCAGGGCCTCCCAAACCATACAAGACAATAGGAAGGTTCAGACAAAAAATGGTCGGTTGGTCTTCCATGTTAAGTGTTAAGTCAAAAGCAAACAACTGCTCCTCAGAAAGAACCAGTGCAAAGCAAGGAGTTGTATTCAAATAATAAAGAGAACAGGGAAAAAAGATCAAGGATTAAATACTAGCACTTAAAAAGGGATAAAAGAAATACTCATGAGTGACAGTAAGTCTGTTAGCCAGTGTGTGACTAAGAGGCTGGAAATGATTGATTCAATCAGCATTGGGTTCTCAGGACAGGGGAGTAGTTTTCTGAGACAGAGATAGGAGTGATTATACCTAACCAGGTCAACTTGTTACAGACAACAAAAGATAAGGCTGTGCTGGCTGAAACCCCTGAGCATCTTTCTTTTATTAGGGCATGCAGTGATTGGGTTGCAGTATTATAGTCTGGCAAAACTATCATGTATCAACATTTAAATCAAAGCCTCTCACCTTGCAGATCTGTAACAAGCAAGTTTCCGTTGGTTTTCTCATACAGCCAGTGTTGAAAGGTGCAACACTTCTGACCAGCTTCTGAGTCTTTTCTCTTAAAGTTTATTTCCTTGCCATCTTTGATTGAGTACTTAACAAAATCTCCAGTCAGTTCTTCCTCCACTGTTGCATAAGGGATGTTATTCTCAGGGCGATGAACAAGGAAAATAGGAATGATCCTGAAATAGAAACCAATGATCTCAGTCAGAGAAAATGCTAGACAAAAAGTCCAGCTCTTACAATCTGGGTCAATAGATAAAAATCTCAAAGCTGGGTAAAGTCAGATTCTAGGAGTTCATTAGTTCCTATATTCATTTGCCTCCATGTGAAGTTTTCACAAAACAACTCAGTCCTGGGCAAAACTCACCTGGTCTCCCAAACTCAGAACTTGGACCAGTTTTGTCAAAAGTTTTACAAAGCTATATGGAAATATGGACTGGGTTTTGCAGAATGTGGGGCCCATTTATAGTTAGGGATTGAATCTACATGATACTTATTGGTCCTGGTCAAAAAACAGGTAAATTGTGGTAATTTTGATATGAGTTTTAGGATCCTCTCAAACACTGATATTATGTGCTGAATATGAAGAGGTGAGCTTCACATAGTTCCAGCTAGCACAGGCTTCACTCTGCTGAAGATGGTGATAAATTTATAGAAGTACCTGAGTCACTGCCAGCATAAAACCCTCAGTTAGCACAGCCTATAGCTGCTGAGATGTGCACTGACATCTCGCACTTGTGAGGTGACCTTGTCTTCACTTGGGCTTTAATAACTCAGCAAGAACATCCTGATACTGTGGTGAAAGACAGCAGTATAAAACCCTATGATAAAACCCATAACTCCCCCAAAGATAGCTGAATGATGGTGTTGTGCATAAGACCAGAATTAGAACTAGTATCTTATGATAATGCCATTTTAAAATCCACTGACTCAAATTTATTACAAGGCATCACTATATTTGACTCAGTAGCTCACAAGATATCTTGGTGGCGTCTCTAACAAATGTATGGAATAATTGTCACCCGTTTACAGGAAGATGTGCCAAACATTGGAGAAGTGCTGTCTTCTCCAGTTACTTGCCTTGTTACAAGTAGCATTAATCATTAAAGCAGGATTACTAAAAGGTCTGTGAGCAGTTTCAGAAGTCAGTGTCTTCAGGAAATGGCAACATTCAGAAGGCCTGAATCTCAGTACAACTAACTACAACATTAGCAATTCCTACTGTGATACAGGTGAGCAACCCCATGTAACAGATTGGCTAAATAGGCAAGGAATGTTTTAGAGATGGTACATAACCAAATATTTGAAGTACTGAATTCTTATGCCAGGTATACACTCAGTTTTACGAGTAAAACTGTTGTGTGACTTTTGTTCTTTAACACTACGGCTACATCGGTAAAAAAACCCTAGTGTGGATGCAGTAATAGTTAATCACGTTCCCATGCAGGAATAAGCTCTCTCAGAGGAGGCCCTTTTTTACTTCTACAACTCACTACACAGTAGAGGGTTTATGTCACTTTCTACTGTGCTTGTATTTTAAAGCCATTCATGAAAGTTGCATTTATTTATAGATAAAGCTTTACCTAGCTCTGCAAGGCCTA
>NW_017728909.1:664963-670953 GCF_001723895.1 Crocodylus porosus | reverse complement strand
GGAATTCCAACACAAATTCTCCTAACCAGGTTTGGTTCTGAGCAGGTTTGCTACTGGAAACCGTTTCAGAAATTTCAGTATGAGGCACTGGAAGAGCTTATTTGGAATTAAAACCTTTGTAGGAACGAACATAAAAGCAGAGTGCAGTAAAAGCCAAGAGACTTATACCCTTTCTTTGCTATACAGTTCAAAAAGTCCCACTGAAAAATCCTGTTAAAGGCAGTTCCAAGCACATAGGCACCTTTATATTCTCTGTGTGAAAACTCCTTTCTTTGCTGTGCACTTTTCTCTCTATTTGACCCAGTGTTGCAAAGCTGCCTGTTCTATCTCAAAGCTACAAAGAAAATAAAGACATGCTGAGCATGCACATTGCACACAAAGTAACCAAATGGATCCCGTCCAGCTTTCCTCTTTCCTTCTGGTGCTACATGAAATGGCTGCCACTGTGAATAGCATGTATATAAATTATCCTAATTAGTAAAGATGGTAAGATGTGGGGTGTATACCAAAACCACCTGCCATATGGGATAAAGCTGGGACTTAACATTCAGCTCAGTTGAGCGCAGTGCATAGATATGCTTTATTTAACAGTTTGTGAATGGGGACCCAACTGGAATCATCTTGCACTTTATGTGGAGGCTGCTGAGAAAACAGATAACTCATCCAATAGGATCTTTGCCAGTGACTCAGATGCTGCTGAAGTAGGTATCTTATGCCATGTAGAAGGGGATGGAGATTTAGTTTGCTCACAAGCATGCAGAGATTATCCTTGAGACAAGTCACAGGCAAGTCGAATTTCAGCTATCCTTTCAACACATGGCTATATATGGTCACCCTGTACTGGAACAGCAAATCCTGTGGAAAACATGAGTTACCTAGTACAAAATCATCTAGGGATGCTGAGAGAAGTGACATTTTGTCATGTGATCAGCCACCTGAAAGTGCTTTACACCAGTGCCCTGACAAGTGCAGGGCTGGAAACCTCTTCAAAAAGTACTCGATCACATGACAAATGAAACCCTATTACATGAGGATTCAGATGATTGTACTCCAACCTTCATTAACTTCTGTTGTGTGTGCTAGCAGCAGGGTTGGGCTGAAACAGCACAACCTCATCCCCGGTGCTGTCTTTAGGACGGGAGGGGAGGGAACTCGGCTTGGGGTTTGCCCAGCCTGTGCCAGAGTTTGGGGGGGAGGTTGGATTGGATCCCCCCCCCCCAGGGGCGGGGGCTCCAGTCCACTCTCCCCCAGCACAGGCTGGGAAAACCCCAGACTGAACTCCCTCCCCTCTTTTTTCCCTTCTCCTATCCTGAAGATAGCACTGGAGCTGGTGGGGAGTGGGCTAGGAGAGAGGGGCTGCAGGCATACAGAAAGCTTCAAAGTGGAGTCTGATTACCACCCACCTGCCCCCTCCCCACCCAACAGAAAGCATCTTTTCGGTTGCAGGGTCACTGTAACTTATGGCACTTCCTGTGAAGCACCATAATTTACAGCAGGAAGCCTCACATCTGTCAGTGAACTAGGTGTCACTTTCCAGCCTCAAGGGCAGAGATGAAACCAGGCTACAGCTGCTAGTCTGAGCTCCACACGCTGACCTTATCTGTAAAGAGGGACCAACCACAGTCTAAACAGCTAAACCTAGGAAGGATCTAGAGCCAGAGCTGAACTCCCTGGTTTGAGTGCCTTTGACACATCAGTGTCCACCTAAGATGACTTTAGGGTTTGTCTAAACTAGGAAGGCCACTGAGGCTTGCATAGGAGGAGACATAGACATACCTCTAATGTTCTCAAGGCCCTGTTTGCTATTTCCCCAGCAGTATCTCCCAGGAATTACATATCCTGTGTAGCATGTTATATTAATAATTATATATGTATACACACTTACTCAGGCACTTCTCCAAAGCCTTCTAAAGGTTCTGCTTCTGCTGCATATATCTTGGCATACTCTCTCGCAGTGTTTTGAACATCACATTCCTATATTACAAACAGATATGCCAATGGAGTATTACTGAAAATAGTTACCCACGTCATCTCCTCCCACACTTCGTTTACAGAAGAAAAAGAGTTTACCTGCATGGCTAGCTTGTAGTTCCTTTGAACAATTTCATCCTTGCTTTTGGCCCCATATGCTATAACAGTATTGTGCACTTTAAGAACACAGGGATGACCTGGGCTGAATACAGGCACCAGGCCTTGCATTACTTTACTTCGAAATGCTTTCCGGTGCATGCCTTCACCAAAGTGTAACTCTTCTGTTGCCATTTTCCCATGCAAGTTGCCACCCAGATAGCCATCATTGATTAAGTTGTCTTTGAACATGAGCTGTACAAATTCGATCTCTTCCGAACCTAAAACACAATGAAACATTGTTCTGCGCAACATCGTCTGATGCACATACATATACAAAAGAAGAGCAAACACACAACTTGAGGACAGATTAGAGAAAAGGAATGACTGAATGAGGTAGAAACAAAGCTTTTCTGATGAGGTAGGACCTGGGGTAGGAGAAATCTCCTGCATCAACAGTGCTAAGACTGAAAGGACAGAGACTGGCATTAGTCTTGTGTACGGTCAAGAAGAAAAGTAGGTACCATGTCCATGGGGTATGCTAGAGCAAAACTATGTAACGATTTAAAAACTAGCAGGGCAACTTTGAAGTGGATTCTTACTTGTACATAAAGCCAGGGAAGCTGTTTGGGAGTAGGTGGGTGATGTCCTTCCATGCTCCTGTGCTTGTGAGACAGCTGGGAGCATAATGGGTAGGCAGTTAATTATGCAAAACACAACTGTGCGCTTGATTTCCAGGTGCAGGTATGTACCTAAACTGTCTCTTCAACTGGCCCATGCTTTTTAGAAAGACCCAGAGAAATCAGGATGTTATTGTTCCAGCTTTTGCTTGTTTTAATATTTAAGGTTTCAGTTTCTAAGCTGTTTGGGAGGAACGCCTTGTCTACCTCTTTGCTTGTATAGCACTTCATTCAGTGATAGGTCCCAATCTTGATCAAGTACTGATCTAATACAACCTTTAAATAGTTGCTGTAATATTTTTCAGATCAGTCCCAGAGCTACAAACTTCTGTGCTAAATAATTTCTCCGATAGATGTGTGCTTAGAGCTGGTAAGCGCCAAGTTAAACTTGACAGATAAGAAATTTGGGAAAGTCATAGGAAGGTTTTTATTACATGTGTGATTTTATGTAGATGTGGGTTTGCCATACAATACTGTACTCGATCTATGGGGTATTACCCTAGGGGTAAAGTTGATATTTGGTATTATGGAGGTTATGATAAATATTTAAATGTTTGTGTCATAGTCATGTGATCAGGATTGGAGACCTAGACATTCATCTGTTCACTCACTTGTGGACTTTAGACAGAGCACTGAAAAGACAAGGATCTGCTTATGTTTGTTAAAACTGCTGACCAGTGTCTGAATACCTAGAATAATGTTACCATGAAAATCCAGACAGAAATTCAAAAAAATACAATAAAAGGGGAAATTGAGTAGGGAAAAAGGCAAATGTGGAAAGAAAAAAAACCTAAAAAATTCATATGTGCACAGTTATGGAATAAGAGCTACTCTAGACTCTCTGGGCATATAATTTCTATGGAAATGAAAAGGGAAAAAAGATATTGCAAAATCCTAAGCACTGCAATACAAAGCCTATCATTTCCAATGTGTGGTTATTTCTGATTCAGACTATGTAAACCTTTGACTCTCTTTGAAGCACAAAGTGACCTATGGATGTGTACATACAATGCTATAATTAGAGGACTCCTTATCTCGACACACAGCCCTTTGTTTATAAGAAGTCACCCAGCATTGGTAGATGAAAAGCCCTGTGTTTGTTTTAAAGTGGAACCAAATGTTTAATTCTGTTCCTCAAAGAGAAAGGAAAAAATGAACTACCAACCAGCTGAATGAAGCAGTTGACTAGTACAGTATGTTCAGAAACGATAAACTAATTTGCAACATGTTGTCTATCTTTAGTACCAGCACAGCAAGACGTATGCTGGCTGTGATTAAAGACAAGATAACACATGGGGAATGTATACCAGATCTTGGTGCTTGCCTTTCTCCTGAGGTAAAGTTACACATCAGACAACTTGCAAAGACCACGTGTTCAAACACCACTGGAAGCTTTTCTGCCAAAATAGCTTCATGCTCCTTTTTTGTTACTGTGACATGACATAATGTTATTTTGCTGCTTGCCACGCATGGAGGGACAGTACGCCAAGTGAGTGGCAAGTTGCACAGCATGCAAAGTTCAAATCAATAGTCCCTCACAGAGTGTTTTCTGCCCATTAACCGGCACAGTTCTATATTTCAGGAAGCCCATAAAAGCCTGCATTCTGCAGTCATTTCTCAGCAAAACTATCTTAGGGGCTTCCTGCTTTTAATGGGATAACAAGGTTTGAAGGAGGAATGAAAAGACATCTGGTAAGGAATATTACACTGATGATTGAGCTATAAGGGTAGAATAAATTCCTTGTCCAAGAGCAAAAGATGGTTTTTGGAGCATTAATCATATCAGAACTAAGGCCACTGTAGGTCACTCTAACCTCAGCTGATTTGCATATTGGGCTGTGTTGCCAGCCTTGGCCATTTTCAAGGGACCCAGGTTAAGGTGCAGAAGTGTTGCTAAACAGGAGGCCCAAAGCCTGTTTCTGAGTGACCATAGTGTGACCCTTTGCACATGTGACAACTAATTTGGTCAGCAAGTAAAGGAAACCATCAAACTCAATTAAAGAAAGCACAAGGCCTTAAAGAGATACGGGTGGACCACACATTAAATAATCCATATAAACGGTATCTTAGGTTTATCTTTAAAACAGTAGTAGTGATTGATGTAACCAAATGTATTAGATGCTATTTTACTAGAGTAGGTATATTTCTGTTAAAATGCTCAGTTCCAAACATTTGTAAAAGCAAAAATGGCCTTGTCAGAGCAGACTATAAAATAAGGTAAAAAAGAAACAGGAACAACATTCCACAATGGGGAAGGAAAGGAGATAAGAAACCCTCCCTCTTTACCAAGGCTATAAATCCCAAATAATTGACACCTTCCAAGTTCATAAGAGATCTGGTTCAGTCCAGTTCCAAAAGTTTCAGTGTAACAAAGAAATTTAAATAAAATCAATCCGAGATCATTTATTAGAATATCAGAACCAGCCATCTATAAATATTGGGCATAGGCTGGAGGGAAATTTGGAGAACTCACCAAAATCAAGAAGACCTGCTGCCAATCTCTGTTCCACCCTCCTCCCACTTCCTGAGTCTCCCAAGCTGGTATAGGTAAGAATCTATGCTGTGCTGTCATGGGTTAAGATAAATGTTTGTTTTCATATTTTAAGATGCAAGCAAATAAAAGGTTGCCTCTTTTAGTAGTAGCCTGTCTACTAGGTTACCTGTAATCCGGGTACTAGCTGGACAGTAACACACAGTCATAAGCATTAACAAGCAGTTTTTGCCCCCTTGACGGCAGTGGCAGATGGAGTGGCACCAGTGACAGCCACCCATTTTATACCTCATGTAAGTTGATGCTTGGGGCTGGTGCCCTGCTTGCCCACCCTTAGTTATGTTACCAAATATATCTTAAGAACTATGGAAGCACCATTTCTAGAACCCATGCTGCAACCTCAGAGCAGAATGGGCATTTTTACTCATGGAAGGCGCCCAATCCTGCGACTCATGCAGTTGTATAAGCAGCAAAATGCACATCAAGGCTGAGAAAATGGCGGCAGCATGCTTTTGAACTAAAACACATTGGATGTGCTTTAGTTCAAAAGCACACTGCCACCATTTTCTGCATGCTGATGTGCATTTCACTGCTTATACAGCTGCACGTGGTGCAGCGCAGTTTGCCTCAGCTCGCACGCGGAGCAGACTCAATTAAGCGGCGATCTCCGGCACATCATGACTCTTGATTCTTTAGACAGAAAAGTATGTGTATAAATGCCCAACGTGTCTAAAATGTGAAGTTCAAAATTC
>NW_017728909.1:662376-663356 GCF_001723895.1 Crocodylus porosus | reverse complement strand
ATCAGGAGGCGCTACTTCACAGTCAGGGCGGCTAGGATCTGGAACCAACTTCCAAGAGAGGTGGTGCAGACTTCTACCCTGGGGGTGTTTAAGAGGAGGTTAGATGAACACCTTCTGACCCTAGAAACTATGAAACTATGACATTAAGATAGTGCCCCCTGGCATCAGGGCAGGAAATGGGCAACCTCCTGCTTAATTACATCATTAACTAATTAATTCCAACTTGGAGTGGTGGGCGAGAATGCAGGTGGTTAGCCCAGAAACAGGTGGGCAGGCCATGGTTAAATCGGCCTGAGGAAGCCCCCTGTTACAGGCCCCCACACCCCGTCATGAAGCACCCCATGATGCACACACAGAGCCCAAGAGAACCCTTGTGCTTAGGCACAGCCCCATGCAGCCCATCCAGGCTGTTGGGCATGGATGAGAATGCCCCCAACCCCTGCTATGTCATCTTTCAACTATAGGACTTTGTCAGCCACAGGCAGGTGGTGGGAGGAGGCATGCTCACCTGTTTCTGGTAGCCCAGTTGGGCTCTGTGGGGCTGCACCTGAGCACAGGGATTCTCCTAGGCTCTGTATCAGGGCTGTGTACACATTGTGGGGTACTTCATGACAGGGTGTGGTGGGGTACTTCATGACAGGGTGTAGGGCACAGACTAAGGACACAGGTGTCCAGCACATGCACAGGAAAAAAGATGGCATCCTTACCTCCTCCTTCTGCAGGCTTGTAGCTGACAGATTCCTGTGGCTGACAGATGATGCAGCAGGGGGTTGGAGGTATGCTCATCTATGCCCAGCATCCAGTCAGGGTGGCCCAGGCACTCGCCTGCACTCGGCAGCCTTTGGCAGCCTAGGGATCCCATGAGGCAGCTGGACCACCCCCAAACTGCTGGCCTCATCCTGTGCAGGCAGCTTGAGTGCTCCCATCACCAAAGGGTGAACGTGCATTCTGTTCACTGCTGATCTAGTCTATGCCGCTTA
>NW_017728909.1:650188-661496 GCF_001723895.1 Crocodylus porosus | reverse complement strand
TCTGGAGTGAGCCAGGGGTGCAAGCAACACTGAGATTAAGGCAGCCCCAGCCCAGGCCTTCCACCTGGCAGGTGTCATTCAGCTGGGGCTGTGATCCCCTAGGTCTGTGGGATGGGCTGGGGCCAGGATTGGGGCTGGTTTGTGGGGGCTATGAGATCAGCCTACCCCCTCTGCTGGCCCGGGTGGGGGGGATAGAGCCGTCCTGTCCTGTCCCAGTGGTGCTGGTGCCAGAGGCTGTCTGCAGATGGTTGGGTGCAGAAGCGGGACCACCCATGAGGGTCTCCTGGCAGCAGACTGGCCCAGGAAGTTGCTGCTGCCCACAGGGAGCCCTGTGATCTCCTGTATTGCTGGGCCCGGGCCCTGGTCTGGCTGGAGGGGAGGAGGCACCTGCTGCCCACCCCGGAAGCCAGTGGCAAGGATGCCCACCTGACCCATGCTGCCCCTGGTGCCCCAGGGGACCCCTGATTGGCAGGAGCCCATGCATTAATCCACCCTCTGCCCATAATAAGTGCAATTCTATTTCATCCTGTTCAATTCTGAAAATCCCTTAGTGAATCTACTTTTGTAACACACCATCACCTAATCTTTATGACTGAGTCACAAAAAAGTAGTAGTGAGGACGAGGAGGACCCACACACCTTATTAACTGCTTCTCAGGGACTGAGCAAAGTGGAATGATTTGCACTTAAATGCCTAAGTCCACTTACACACCTAATAGTTGAAACAGAATCCATAGACTGGAATGTGGTCCCGAGTGTGCTGACCTCAAGATGGCCCCCTGCCCAATTTTCTAGCTGGTTTGGATTCCTGTCTGAGGTACCGAACTCTCTCCGCGTGCTACGAGGAGCCTGGGTGCCTCACTAAGAATTCTGACGCCACTCAAGGGGCCAGAGGTCTAAAGGGAAAGTGTTGCGGCGTCTAATTTTGAGGCAGGCCTCACTCCTTTATTGGAACTACACGAACCTTGCTGAATCAGGGCCAAAAAATGACTTGCTTAAGATCATTCAAAAGGTATGTGTTAGAGCTGGAAATAGTATGAAGACCTGCTTATACCCAACCTTAACCATCAAGTCAGAGACTGAAAATACTGTGATTAATACCATAGGACTGATTCCCCACCTCACTGATCTAAACATTGAGGGTGTTTATACACATGCTCTGGGATGGGGGAGGGGGGACACTTTAATTAGAGTGGCTCCAGAGCATTTTGTCGAACAAACTTTAGTTAAAGCTTCCCCACCACCATTTTTCAGTGTGGAGATGCTAGTACACAAGTAATTACCATGCTCCAGCAGCTCAATTAATTACAGTGGATCGGAGCAGCCTCACTGCATGTCTATAGGTTGCCTGAGATGTTAGGCTCGCACAACCACCACAAATTAGAAATATCCATTCATGTTCAAAGCAGATGAGAAACAGGTATGTAAGAGCCACATACAATAGGCCTGCACTTTGCCAGAACAATTTTGAAAAAAACTTTCTCTTGAATCTTATACTGAAGTACACAAACCCTGATCAGGTGCTTCTAAGTATTTGTGTACTACGTGATCTGCTGCCTTGGAAGAATGTGTTTGGTATTCCCTCTTCTCATGCCTGTTATGTCCTTTTGTAATTTCTGTTTTTGTTCTACATTGCCAATTCCAGACATTGTCATGACAGCAGCTGTAAAACAGACCTCTCGGCAGCAAATTCCCGACCAGTGCCAATCATTTTTCTTGCCTGCTGCAGCACATCTCCCTTAATGTCCTCTTATGGTCATCTCTAGCAGGCAAATTTGAGCATCTTGGGATACAGACCATTGATCTGATTCACCTTTAAATTAGGTGGTTTTTAATGCCATTTGCAGGCCATTGATTTCAAAGAGTTGAGCAGGTTTTATACTGGTAAAGGGTGAACAGAACCAGGTCTTTCATAGTTTCGTGTCTGTATAGCAGTGGTCTCCAAAGTGGGCTGCACACACCCCAGGGAGTGCGCAAGACGATCCATTGAGGCGTGGAAAGAAAATATTAGAACTTCTATTTTTATTTATATTTATATAAATATACATATATTGGGGGTGCATGCTCAAAATTTTTTTACTGATAAGGGTGCGCAATCAAAAAAGTTTTGAGACGACTGCTGTATAGCACTGTTCATATCAATGCTACTAGTTAAATAACAACAACAGTTTATCAGCATTAAAAACATTGTATACCCAACAGAATGTAATTTCTTTAGGGAAACGCAGGGTGTAACAAAACGGTGAAAGTAACACTAGGCAGGTATAGTTTGCCATGATATTACTGTGTTTGCTCTGGTTATAATGCATGAATTCTACTGGCAAAATCATTGCAACATAGATTCCATCTCCCAGCTTTGACTTCAGTAGCAAAAAGCAGCAGCAGAAACTACTTTATAAACTGTATTAAAAATTCATAAAACATAATGCATTTGCCAACTAGGGGAAGGCAGCTGGGGCCTGATCGGATTTGCAGTATACAATAGCTGTACTTACTAGCTCAGCAAAAGGAAATTCACATAGATGAATGCACTCTGTCTGACTACATTTAGCTGAAGGAGACTTAGCAGATGCATTTATCTGGATTTCATACTATATTCTGAGATAAGTGTGAAATGGAGAGAAAGTGTCCTCCTACCTTTACTGTCCTTTCTGGATGGTAATTTTATTGTCTCCATCCTGTCTTCTCTATGAACTGCACCTGCTTCAGCTTTCAAGACTCTTTTAACGCAGCTGGAGTTCTTACTGATGTTTTCTTTTTCTTCTTGTCGGGGTTTCTTTGATGGCATTTTCTTCTTAGCCCCCTCAGCTAGTGGCCCATTACATATTACTTTTTGCTTACTCTTCATATCCTCTGGCCCAGCAAGAGCTTGTGATACTTTGCAGGGTTTTGATCTCTCTTGAGTCTTTGTCCTCTTTTCTCTGGACGTGAGTGAACCATCTGTGGTCACTGGTAATGCGAGCTGCTGAGTTTCATTTTGGAGTAGCTGTTCCTGCAAGTGATGGGTGATCTCTGAGATGCATGTTGGGGGGTTTACAAACCCCCCTGTTAAGCATGTTGATAGAATCAAGTTTTGACTCTCTCCAGCTGTGAATTCCTCAGTTTTATTATGCTTAGTAGCCTCAATTGCATATTCAATCCCAGTCATGTTAACGGATGCTCCAAACTGCTGACTGGAAGGTGTCCTGTCTGAATGGGACTGTCCAGGGCTGTAATTCCTAATATGCTCATCTTCATCTGCATTCATTAAAGCACGCATATAAGGCTCCACTTCAGCTTCATCTGAACTATCGTCAGTGACGTTTTGGATTTGTTCAGTTTTCTTTTTACACAAAATTGCCTCATCCTTGTTTTCATGGCACTGGTCCTGCAGTGCCTCTGACATGGTTTCCAACTTGTTGAAATTTTCCTCAATCTTTATTTCCATTTGGGTGGGTTCTGGCTGCACTAGATTTTCTACACTAGAGCATACCATTGCCCATATGTTGACAGATGGCCCTTCAGTTTGGTTCCTGGGTTTTACAGTTAAAGTTTCTCTTAGATTTGCTTGTTGGGTACCAGGGATGGAACTATCTGCCATATCACTGGTATCTTTGCAATCTTGGATTGCTGTACTGTTGTATTCATTTCTTATATTAGCTGGTTGAATGATACTAAGTATTGCTACATTTCTAGATTTACAAGTGTTACTTACTGGAGAAGCCACTGTTAACTCTCCCCAAGTCCCAAAACCATGGCCAAAAGAGGTGGCATTTCCTTCTGATGCACTGCAATAAGACTCTGAAGGCTGACATTCTGA
This sequence comes from Crocodylus porosus, assembly GCF_001723895.1. Classification (NCBI taxonomy): domain Eukaryota; kingdom Metazoa; phylum Chordata; order Crocodylia; family Crocodylidae; genus Crocodylus; species Crocodylus porosus. Next base: position 657,698 of record NW_017728909.1, on the reverse strand, counting down.
AATATGGTTCAGTCTAGGAACAGCTAAAATCATAGTCTTTTTCTTATTATCTAATCCAAGATCCCTCTTACCTTTGTCCATTTTATTTTCTTCATCTTTGGATTTTTCCAGGAACATTTCACTTAAAAACTGATCCTCTGCTGAGGCCTTTTCTTCCACACTTATCTCTGCTGTCTTGTGGACCTCAGCTATGTTTTTTGGTGCATCTCTAGACGTTGCAGATTCAGGACTCATGACTGAACTATGCAGATGCATTAGGTGACTGCAGTCCTGTGCATCTGACGCAGCTTGAAAAGCTTTCCTGTCACTATCTCTTGAAGGATCAGAGTTACTGTCGCTTGCAGTGTTCAGGTCTGACTCATTTTCTTTCCCACGAAAATTCTCTTCACAACTTTTACTGACTGCTGTAACTGACAGGGGCTTTTCGTGTGTAAATTGACTGGTATTTTCACAGGAGGCATTTCTGAAAAACTTGTCTTTTTGTTCACAGTCAAGATTAGTGTTCTCGTTTCTTGCTGGGTGACAACGTGTATCACGAGCGTCTTCAGTGGACAGTTCATTTCTACACTTAGTTATAGAATCATTTATGAAATGTATGTTCTGTTCAATGCAAAGTAATTGACTGACAGAATCATCCATTATATGCATTGGGTTTTCTTGGTCCCGCTCTAAGTGAGGACTCTGAGCAGTCATTAATCTTTGAGGAGATTCTGTATCACAAGATTGGAAAGAATTATCATCAGCAGGCTTCCCTTTCTGTGCAGCAGATATTTGAATGCAGCCATTAACATTAGTTAATGTTTGGTTTGCCTCCAGCTCTGAGCCCTCCTCTGCATTTAAGATATCATTTGTTACAGAATGAATGGCTGGTGCTTCTGTTTTATTTCCAAAGCTGGAACACAGACCTATACCATCTGTTTCCACAATTTGTGAAAGAGAAATCTTTCCTATGGATGTGCTGCTACATGCTTCATCTGTTTTTAGCAGGCCATTGGAATCACTACAGCCCTCCTTTTCTGTTCCTAATTCACTTCCCAGATCTATGACAGGTTCATGATCTTCTGTCATATTTACTAGCACAAGATGTTCAGTACAGGCTGCTTCTGTAAAGTGTAATTCTGAGGCTTCAACAACTGCAGGTCTAATTTCTAGGCTTGTGACCCCTTTGTTTTCATATGGGAAGGGATAGTCTGAATCTTCTTCACAGAGAAGTGTCAGAAGCTCATCATGTACTGCAGATAAATCACTGCCTCCACACTCAGGTTTCACAGATTCCAGGATGGCTTGGCAGTCTGCTTCAAACACATATTGATCACACAGTTCATCATAGAAGGTATTTGCATTGCTGCTGTCATGAAAATTAGCAGTAGATGTTTTCCTTCTGTTCCTTTGCTCGTCACATATATCTGTAGGAGCAAGGACAGCACAAGCACTTGCTTGCTTATTTGTAACAGAGCCAGTGTCCTGTAAAAAACAGGGTGAGATGTCACTGCTTGATGCAGTATTGTTACTTGTAATATTAATTCTTTGGTCCCAGCATGGCAGTTGCTGTTTGCTGTGCCCCATATCATGGGGAGCATTTAGATCAGTGCAGAACTGTAATGTGGTACGTTCTGTTTGTAATACGTTTTCACTGCTAATTGTTTCCAAAGCTGGAAGGCTGGCTGGTACACTGTCACTTACTGGAGAAGTCATGAAAGTGAATCTTTTGTCTATTTCGGGTTTTGTAGACTGTTCCTTATATCCTTGTGTCAAGCTTTTGAGGTTTGTTTCTTGCTTCTGCACCAAGGAAAGGAAGGGAAAGAGATATAATTGTATTAAGTATTTTAAAAATGGAATAATGCCTGCAAGGGGTCTAAACTAGAACCTTGGATCCAAACAACCTTGAAGAAATTTTGGTCAACATCAGAACTGCATGGCTAATACACATCTCTCTAACTGGCTGAATCAAAACCCTGGCCCTAACCAGTCTTGAAGTTGAGTAAATTTCAGATCTGGATCCAAAATTTGTAAAACATCAGTCTAATCTGGTAGTGAAACTTTTGTTTGATGTAGTTCAGTTTAATAACAAATAAATAACAAGTAATTGAACCTAACCTTATCACTGATTCTTACACACAAATTGACCTAACAAATGAATTATACTGCAATTTTATCCCAAGCTGAGTTCTTCTACTACATAAAGGAAGAAGTGCCAGATACTCCAGGAAATCCATTAAGAACATTGTGGTTTCCAATATATTTTTCTATTAAGGCATTTGCATACTATAATGATGGGCAACAGTATAAATCAGGCAGACAGGTTTTTTCTTTGTGAGAGTGATCAAGACCAGCTTAGCGAATAAACTAAGAAATGTTATATTGTCTCAACCACCATTAGGCTCTGAGCCAACCTAGGCTGGTTTTTCTGAGGTCTGACATCTTTTTCCTTCATGTTGTGGGTTCTGTATCCTATTCTCATGTATAATAATAGGGTGTTTCCTCATATATTTGTCAATACTGAAAAGCTTCAGAAGCAGACCTAACATGCCACACAAGTGCTGAGTGCATTTAGAACAGCTTTATTAACAGTAAATACACATCTCTGGCCCAACATTTACCCACCCTGGAACCTGGAGAACGGGGCCTGCTCGTAGGCCTGGTACTCTAGGCAAGGAGCACTGTGGAAGTAGCATGTTCTAACTTAGAGCAGCTTCACATAGCACCCAAGCCCACATATCACACATTAGAGGGGCTCTCAACTGGGGCACTTCCAGCCCTTTTCCATTGAGAAGAAAACTACTGGAGAAAGTTGGGGCAGAAAAGGAACAAGCAATTCCCCATGAAATTTTTGTTTTTCTATCTGTACCAAAGTTAACACAGTGTGTCACTTTCAATATACCTAAAAATAAATGTGGCACTGCGTTAAACAACTAAATTCAGTTTACTGCATGTAGTAGGGGCATGAATTATTAAGGAGTCAGTCGACATTCTCGCCCACATGAAATGTAAAAAAATTGTAGGCATCTGCCTCGAATAAAGAATTTGTTAAACTCATCAGCCATTCCCATCAGAGCTGGATTTTCACTCCTAATCATTGTTCAGGAATCCCTGCCAGGCTATTGTTCTTCATATTTTTCTGCTCCTATTCAACATTAAATCAATTCCATAGAGGCTGAGCACATCTCAGCCACAGCATAAGAGAAGACATTTAGTTTTTCCCCAGATGAAAATGGATTGTTCTCTTTTAATGAATTTTCTTTCATGCTTTCAGTTACTGTTGGTTTGCCAGGCCAATACCATATATTCTAATATGTGACACTGTAAAGCCCCGCTCCCTCTTGCAATTTAGACATTATCCTTTATGTAAAATATTTACTTTCAAATAAATAGCTGCAGTATTAATGAAGGTGGATGGTGTTTCTCTGTTAGTGAATTTAATCATGTTCTTCTAGTGGATTATTTTAGCAACTTTATTTTAGCAACTACACCAGAAGGAATCAACCCATTGCCCATGACCTACATGTAGCTGTCAGTGTGCTTCACATGGGCATTTAATGCACATTACCCCTATTTAAGTCACATTAAGGGTGCACATCTACATGTCTGTGCTCTTTATGCACCTTAAAAATGGTAAATTTGGGCTATTTCTGCCTAAACTTGATACCTGTATAAAGCAAGTATCAAATTTAAGTGTGACTAAGTAAAGCACATTGACACACATGTTGATGCGTTAATGCACATTAACAATGGGAATTCAGTGCTGGGTCTCCTGGCTGGTTGCCTCTTCTCCTCCAGGACTGAGTTGCTGTCTGGCAGCCCCTAGCTGCAGGCTATAAAAGCCTTCAGCCATTTTGTGCCCTGGGGCACACAGCACAGGGAACCTGAAGGAGCCAGTGCTGTCTGCAGGAGCCCACCAGGCCCTATGCACACCACGGGACAGGACCCAGGCAGCCTCTGCCCATCCTATCTCCTAGCTGGAGCTGCTCCTTGCCCACAGGTGAATATTGCAAAGGGCTGCAGCCTGCTGCATGCCTTGCCCAGCCCTGAGATTCCTCCCCCAGGGCTGTTGGCCCTGCTCTCTATGGCAGCAGAGCCGGCACCTGTTCCCTGCTGCCCCTCACCCCCCAGCTTTCTCTTTGCAGGCACTGTGGTGAAGTAGCTCTGCCATGTGGCTCCCCAATACTGGCCATGACCCTGTCCAGGGTGCTGCTGGCAGACATCCAGAGCTGGTATTGCAGGGACAGCTGTACAGGGGCTCAGAAAGCTGGCATGGGGAGCATGTCCAGCACATCATCCCTGTTGATCCCTGGCTCTGCCCACATGCTCATATTCATCCTGAGTGCCCAGGCCCCAAACTGGACCTGGAAAGAGATACATGACCTTGTGCCACTTTGGGGCACAGATGACATCCAAAGGCAGTTTGCTCAGGGTGGGCACTTGAATACATGCATTTATGAGGCCATTTAAGCTGGGATACATGTGCAAGGCCACTCCCAGATCGCCTAGAAGTGCTCCATGAAGGTCAAGGTCTTGCAGGCACAGTGGGTGGTCGTGACCAACATCAAACGTCTGTCTGGTTGTGCCTGTAAGACCATGCTCATCGCAAGGGAACAAGCAGGACTGGGGGGTCTTGTCCAGCTGTCACCTGGGCCCAGCCCTTCATGGACAGCTTATCATGGTCCCTGGACACTTCCAATCTGAGGCCAGGTAGTGCAGGGCCCCTGGTGCAGAGCATAGTCTCTCTGCTGTAATTATGGCACATTGGTGCAGACATGATTAATCAAGCCTGCTGGAGCATGGTAATCATCACACTCCAGCCAGCCTCTGCAGCTCATGTATCAATGTCCTGCTCTTCAAAATGGCAGTGGGGGGCACTTTAACTAAAACTTGTTTGATGATACACAAGACACTCTGAGCACTTAAATTATAGCAGCTCTCAGCACTTTAATTAAAGCGCCACCCTCCTCCCCTCCAAGCACGTATAAAAACACCCATAGTCCTTAAACCAGGATCATCCCTGACTAAGCCATCCCTACCAAGTGTCTGTCTAACCTGCTCTTGAAAACTTCTAAGAATGAATGTTTCTCAGTTTCTCTAGGTAGCCTATTCCAATGCTTGACCACTCTTATAGTCAGAAAGTTCATCCTAATCTCCAATCTAAATTTCCTTTGCTTAACTTTGAGGCCATTGCTCCTACTTTTGTCTCCTACAGCCACAAAGGAAGCACACCTCCATCCTCTCTATAATCATCCTTCAGGTGTTTGAAGACTATAAAATCCCCCCTCAGTCTTCTCTTCTCCAGACTAACAAACCCTAATTCTTCCAGCCTCATAAATCTTGCTTCCCAGACCCCTAATCATTTTTGTTGCTTTGTGCTGGACTATCCAAACTGTCCACATCTTTCCTGAAGTGTGAGGGCCCAAAACTGGACACAGTACTCCAGGTAAGGTCTCACCAGTGATGAATACAGCAGAAGAATCACTTCCTTTGATCTGCATGTGACACTCCTGTTAAAACAGCCCAAGATGCTGTTGACTTCTTTTGCAACAAGAGCCCACTATTGGCTCATATCCAGCTCCTAATCTACTGTAACCCCCCAGTCCTTCTTTTCAGCCTATCCAGTCATTCCCCAGTCTGTATGTGTGCATGTGGTTATCCCATCCCAAATATAGGACTTTACACTTGCCTGTGTTGAATCTCAACTGTTTGATGACAGGCCATTTCTCCAGGTCATTCTGAATCCTAGTCCTACCCTCTGGAGTATCTGCAACTCGACACAACTTGGTGTCATTTGCAAGTTTTCTGAGTGCACATGCAATCCCATCATCCAAATAATTAATAAAGATACTAAACAATATTGGACTCAGGACAGACCCCTGTGGAACTCCACTTGATACCTCCTCCCAACTAGACATTGAGCCATTGAAGACTACTTCCTGAGTATGGTGATCCAATCAATTATGTGTCTACCTTATGGAGAACGTTGTGGAGAGCCTTGCATGTCATGTCAAGAGCCTTGCAAAAGTCAAGGTATACTTACTACTCTATCCCCATCCTCAGAGCCTGTCATCTTATAGAAGGAAATCAGATTGGTCAGGCATGACTTGCTTTCAGTGAATCCATGCTGGTTGTTCTTGATCTCCTTGTTCTCCTCTAGTTTCACAATGTATTCCTTGAGGGCCTGCTCCATATCTTTCCAGGTATCAAAGTCAGGCTGACTGGATAGCTTCCCAGATCCTTCTTATTTCCTTTCTTAAAGATGACCACTATATTTGCCCTTTTCCTATCATCTGGGACCTCACCTGACCTTCATGAGTCCTCAGAAAAGATAACCAATGGCTGTTAAATTACCTCAACCAATTACTCCAGTAAATTCCTTTAGAGTTTTCTCTGCCATTTCAGTTTTACTTCCAGCCTTCATGTGAACATGAAATTTGTTTTCCTGTCACGTACAGCCACTGCAGCCTAAACCACAGCTCACCTTTTACTACTACCTGTGGAGTTCTTGTCAAATAAGTCTGACATCATATAATCAGGCAACCCAAACTTGCTTTTGATGTGAAATTGTAGAGACAGCTGTCTCCTGGCCACTAGAAGCCTATAAAAAAATTACAGATTATTTGGAGAATCTTGCTATCCCCCTGTCTTTTCCTTGCGTCTATGTGGGTATCTGCCTGTCTGGAGAATTTAAAGACATCCAGGATTGTGGTTTCTACACACCAGCTTTACATAAGACTTTTAATTGCCAGCTAGTATTATCATCAAAAGAGACCTTGTAACTAAAACTTTTGTGTTGCTTTTAATAAAAGTAGAAGACTTGGAAGTAAAATACTGATTACAATTTTAATTGATTTCTAATGTACTGTTTCAAAGGGTATCTGATTAGCAACCGTATATTTTTAGAGACCATATATTTTTTAATCCATTTAAAAAGTCTCATAGCTTGTAAGCAATTTGGGAAAACATTTAAGTTTTTACCTTCAGTATTTTCTTGGATAATGCTTGTTTCACTTAGCAAAGTCTTAGAATTCTTATTCTTGATTTTTTTTTTTTTAGCAGAGGGAGATTTCTACAGCCTATTGCCTACAATACATTCTAATAATTGCTTCAATTACTGCACTGTCTGCTTGGCTCTAGAGATACAAAGGAGTGCTACCAAACAGCAAATTTTAATTATGTGAACTCTGTAGCACAAGTTATTTTTTGTGTGAGCGTTATACTGCCTGGTGTTTGATGGTGGATAAAAGAAATATGACAGTTCTGTATTCAGACTCCTATATGAAATATAGAGTCATTGTGGTTTCATTTAAATACATGGAGTGATAAAAAATCCTGAAAAATAGACAAGTCAATGAAATAATAATTGAACAAAAAAAATATGGATTCAACCACCCTAGAACTACTTCCAAGAAGCTGACTTTAAGTTCAGCATGTAAGTCCGTAAACAGAGGTCGGAGATGAGAAGCCAGAACGAAGTAAGCCGAAGTCAAAATCGAAGCCAAACAGTCCCGTAACCGAGATCGAAAAG
>NW_017728909.1:628273-650028 GCF_001723895.1 Crocodylus porosus | reverse complement strand
ATCATGCAGTCAGTGAACTGAGCATGTGCGTTAGATCAGATTACCTCATGCTCTGTGATTGACAAGCCTCCAGGTCACCCAGAGGGCACATTCTGGGCGCCTGTCTGTAGTTTCAACTCCTGTGATGGCAGCACCAAACTTAAGATTTTTCCTTGACAGTTAACTCCCAAGACGTTGCCTCACTTTGAAGCTCTCTAAACATTGTTGGCACCTCCATTTTTCACAATATGGACCCTAGGATGCTAAAGGTCTGCTTCTGCACAGGCCCAGTCTTGACAGGGCAGAGCACCTTGCTCCTAGTTCACATCTGTTGGGCTCTGTAGACTAGGCTATCCTCCACCTACTTCCCCTGCAGTGCTTGTTCTAGGAGGCGTGCTCTGAGGTATCTTAACTTTCATCATGCCCTTTCACAGGGAGACTGCACTGTTATTCCAGGGCTCTGCCTTCCCCTTGAATGACCAAAGCACCTAAAACGTGGGCATTACTGCACTCAGTGCAAACATCTACATGTTTATTAATGCACTGTAATTACAAGTACTGACTTAATGCACCATAATTGGCACTACTGTGCATTAGCACCAGCACTTGCTTTTTTGTGATGCTAATGCACAGTAAACTCATTCTACAGCACATTAGCGTGGGTGTTGCCTGCTGTGCTAATGCACAGTAGAAGGAATCCTAAGGAGTAAGACAACCCAGATCATAATCACCCAGGGGGAAAAGTCATGGAAAGAGAGAATGTGGTCTTCTCAGAGAGAATCTGTGATGTTACAAGAGGGCAGAATAGCTTACTGTCATCTGCTAGAATAAAATGCTAAATTTGTCCTAAAGAAAATAAACAGGAAGGAACACAGTCAGGTGTTTACTAAAAAAAGTTCATAAAAGGAAGTTTAAAGATGTATCCTGAATAGCTTGCAGCCTGTGGCACTCACTGGTCAGACAAAATCTGGATTGGATGGAATGAGAATGCTAACAATCCTGTTTTCTACAGTGGCATGTGCATGCTTGTTTGCCTTGTTCTGAACATGTCTTTGAGACAAAGTGCTTCTGCAACCCAGTAGGCAGTGCAAAGGCTGAGACAGCATGTTGTTTCTGAACTAGTACCGGAGACTTTCTGGAGTTTGACCAATGGAGTGCTGCTGCATTGTCAGTCATGAACCCTTGTACACATGACAGGGTTTAGTCCTTTATGGTTGCATTCTGTGCCCCCTAAATTGAAATGGTGGGTTTTAATTTTCTGTCACTAAATCTCATAAAATGGTCAGTGCATTATTCACAGTAAATTACTGTTGGGGGCACAGCATAACACTCCACCCCACTGATCTCTTCATACTAAATTACAGCAGGGGGTGCTGCACACTGCTAATCCCCACTACAGACCAGTGATATCTATAGCACATAGTTGGAGCTCACTAATATGTACAGATGACTGAAAGTGGTGTGATTTCATTAATTGAATTAATTCAATTGTCACTACATTAATGTAATTAATTAATTGACACATTTATACATTTAATTTTTTGAAATTTTTACACCAATATTTTTAATTATTCTTATTTTATTCTTATTCCTTTCATTCCTATCTTTATTTTTATTCTTATCTTATTTTTTATTTTTCCATTTCTATGTCATCAAGTAAACTTTATTTTGTGTGTTAAATCTGCTTTTTTTAAAAAATTTCACTCAAACAACCCACTCTATGAACAGGGCACCGAAATTCTCTGAGCACTTATAATATGAGCACAAATCTGCACCCCATTAATTTATTATCTATATCTTTGCATGCTTACTGGAGTATTGTGGGGCGCTAATTGGAACTCCCGATAACACACTCCCTGTATTATCTCCCAGGGTGTCCCAATCCCAGAAGATGCCTGGAACCCCCCATTCTGCATCCACATTCCTGCACTGTTGGGGGCATTGTTTTGTTCAACGTTTCCCTTCCATCCCCAGACACTGCTCACCACACCTCTCTTCAAGTTTCTGTTTCCATAGCCCCCCTTCCCCCAAATCCCAGTTTCTTTGGGCTGTCCCCCATGCTCCGCTCTACCCACCATATTCAAATCCACATACCAACCATCCAAGCTCCCCCTGGCATGCTAACAAGAGACTCTGGCCTTCTGACTGGATATAAAAGAGACAGGAACAGATTGCTGCTTCATAATTACTGCCCCCCTCTCTCAACAAGATGCTGAAATTCTCCATGCACTTATGTGGATTTCTTATTTCTTTGTGTGCATATTGGGCATCCAGTTCTACTGGAACCAGCAGTAGGTAATGCATTTTAATATCCTTGCTGCATTTCACCCCTGTGCACACAAAGCAAAGAAAAACCTGTAGACTTCAACCTTCTCTGGCTCCCCTTAGTCTATCGTCTATCGTCACCACAGCCTGCCCCCCAACTACAGACAATGAACGTATGAGACAGGCAGAAGCATTGCAACAATTTTTTTTATTGTATTTATGAAAACACTCTGCGGTAACTCCTGAATGGTTTAGCTTTCAGTGGTGATTGATTGGTGGCCGCAGAGCACCCTCTCCATCTGCAGCAGCCAGAATGTGTGCAGCCAGGCAATTCCACACAGTGGCTCCTCAACCAGTGTGTTCATGCTCCTCGTAGGGGGCACCATGCCCTGCCTGCCCATGTCTCTGTCTAGCCACTGCCTGCTGCACTTCCTCAGGCCAGGACTTGCTGAATACATCCTCCCGGTCTTGCAAATATTGTGGAGCACACAGGCTGCCACAGTGAATGCTGTTATGTTTTCCTGATTTCACTAAGGCAATGGCCACCAACCAGTAGATCTCAATCCACCGGTAGATCTCAGAGCCTCTTGAGGTAGATCTTGGAGCCTCTTGGAGTTGAATCAAGGCTGGGGTAGGGTGCTGAGTGCTTGCGTGCATGCATGTATGCACCCCAGCCCAGCAGGTCAGTCCATGGGGGAGGGAAGGCGCAGGGGCTAGATCAAGGCCCCTGTGGTGAGGGACAGTGCTGCAGAGGCAGGAGCAGGGGTAAGCTGAGTGGGGCCCTAGCTGCGTGGGACTTACCTGCTGGGGAGGCATGCCCCCAAATAATTTTTTCTCCCTTTGCTTTGATCTGGCCCCCACTTCCTTCCCCACAGACTTACCTGCTGGGTGGGGGGCCAAGGTGGGTAGTGGTGGCACAGATCTTGGGATGTTTTTAAATACCAAAGGTGATCTCCTACTTAAAAAGGTTGGACACCACTGCACTAAGAGGATTAAATAAGTAGGGCTGTTAAATAGGGTCATGGGCGACTGGTGCCATCTTAGTCAGGGGGGTACGTGCCCCACAAGTAACCAGTCAGCAAGTAGATGGGGGGTCCACCCTATGGCTGATCCCACTGACCAGGGGAGGTGTCCCCCAAGGCTGAGCCTGAGGCAACCGATTGCTCTGGCCAATTGCTGCTCACTGCAGCTGCTTCTGGGAGTGGCTGTAGCCACTTCTGGGAGCACTACAGTGCTCCACTCCCTAGCCAGTGCTTGCACGGGGGGCACCAGCACTCCCACCTGCCCATCACCCAAGCGGCAAATGCAGCTGGTCAGGGGGTGCACTGGCACTCTCAGCGGATGCACATGCACCCCGTGCACCCCCTACGCATCGCCACTGAATAGGGTCATTAGCATTATAACAGCCCTGTTCTTTTCATGTCAATTCCTACACATCTTAGGCTCCTGTAACTGCCCCTCCTCTAAAAACTTGGGGTGTCCAATGACCCCAGAAACTTGTGATCCACCCAGGGCTGCAGATAATAGTGCTTAGCAGAACAATGAATAGACCTGCCATGAAGCATCACCCCAGCAAACACCCCCAACCTGACAAGTTGGGGAAGAAACGTGGGTGTGAGGTCCCCATACTCTATTTGAATAGGTTCCATTAGCACATGAGCTATGCCAGATATCAAAGCACCAGAATCACCATGTAATATTGCAGTTACAAATGTCTGAAATCTCCCTACACCTTGTTTTCAATGAGATGCACTTAGCGGAAAAAAGGCAGGTGCTGAGCAGAACACTGAAATGGCCGAACCCTGAATTAAGGGTTGTTGAAGAGGGAAATGAAGATGTGTGGCCACAACTGGGACCGGGCACAGTGCTGCAGCAAGATGAAGGTCCTGAAATGTGCTTTCTATTGGACCAAGGACCAGAATTCTCATTCGGGGGCAGGATGCACCATAGCCCCATTCTATGAGCAGCTGTCCTGCATGCGCACAAAGGACGCACGTGATGCTTGCATCCAATCCTCGGGACGATGGGGGTGCAGGAGGCCACAGCATCACCTACCCGCAGGAGTCTGCAGACTGTCCTGCCACTGCAGTGGGCAGTGCAATATACACTGTGCAGCCTTCAGGCAACCAGTCTGAGTGCTCACAGCAGGTGGAGGATGGGGACAGCTGAGATGAAGTTATCTTGACCATGACCCCATTCTCCCTGATGTCTTGCCCGCCTAAGTCAGAGGAGGAGGACATGTCAGATTCCATGATGGCAAACCCTTTTTTATGAGCTGTGGGGAAATGCGGGCACACCAGAGGATGGGGCAAAGATTCAGGATGACCTTGACAGACTGGATTCACGGGCAGAATTAAATCAGATGAGGTTTAACAATGAGAAGTGAAAAGTCCTTCACCTGGGTAGGAAGAACCCTCTCCATAACTACACGATGGGTGGTAGTCCACTAGGTGGAACAGCATCTGAATGAGACCTGGAAGTCACAATCGACTGGAAGATGAATATGAGCAAACAGTGTGATGAGGATGCCAAAAAGACAAATTGAACTCAGGTGTGCATCAGCCAATGTGTGGCCAATAGATCCAGGGAGATGCTCCTCCCCTCTATTTGGCGCTGGTAAGACCACAGCTGGAGTACTGTGTCCAGTTCTGGGCACCACACTTCAAGAAGGACATGGATAAGCTTGAGAGGATACAAAGAAGGGCTACATGTATGGTCCAGGGCATGGAAGATAGGCCCTATGAGGAGAGACTCCAGGAACTGGGCCTGTTCAGTCTGAGTAAGAGAAGGCTGAGAGGCAACTTGATAGCCGCCTACAAGTACATCAAGGGTGAGTAGCAAGAACTAGGGGAGCAACTCTTCAGGAAGGCACCAATGGGCATAAACTAACAGGGTAAATTCAAGCTAGACATAAGAAAAAACTTTTTCTCTATAAGAGTTGCCAGAATCGGGAACATACTCCCAGCTGAGGTAGTGCAGTTACCCTCCTTGGAGGTGTTCAAGATGAGGCTGAACAGGCACTTTCACAAACTTGTCTGAGTCCAACAACTTCCTGCCCATGGCAGGGGACCGGACTTGATGATCTTACAGGTCCCTTCCGGTTCTATGATTCTATGAAAGAACTGAAGATTGAAAGTGAACTTTCACAGGGGTCAGGGAGTAACATTTGCTCCTCACCAAAATTTTTTTAAGAAGCTTTAATTGTACACTCCTCGATACCACACTTCATCCCATAGTAAAAATTAGATATTTGGCTAAGTATACAGTGGCCTTCAGAGTCTAACTAGGTACCTGAGTGTGTGTAACTCATTGGTGACTTTTACATGTTCCCATTTTGTACCCAGTCCACAGAACCTCTGAGTCTATATTCCAGCCCAGACGTGGCTCTTTAGCTCCTGCTTTAGTACCTCAGTTCAGTCTCTGGCAGTCTGTCATTCACACCCCCAGTATGTCAGCCAAAATGGTGGCAATCCTATTAATACAGGTTTTTTTACTGTGTTATACCATCACGCTGAATGCCGTGTCTTTTTTTATTGCCTATGTTTAAGTCAGGATATAACTTTATTAATCAAAGATCTTTAATAAAGGAATCCCTTACTTCCTCATGATACAATACAGTACAGTATTCATGTTGGCAGGTAGTTTTGGGGTGCCTCTTCTGTTTTAGAAGGGCCTTTTTCATCCATAGGGGTGGGATTTTTTTGTTTTGTTTTGGTTTGGTTTTTTTTGATTAAGTTCAATTGGATGCCTTTCTGCTTTGATATTTGGCTTGCCTCAGGCCTATGGCATTTCCTTTTGTGCCAGACCCTTTTTCTGAGTTCTGACTGGCTGCACAAGTGGGCTGGTTGTATTTTCATCTTGATTGCTTTGCAGTTTGCTGAGTTTCTTGAAAAGGGCAATACTACCTTTCACTTGCTAGTATTAAATCAATATGCAATGGCAAATGCATATTTAAGAAAACATTTGTGGGCACTGATGTCAAGGAAATATTGTGTATGTGGGCTATGCTTCAGCAGTTATTTCTGAGTACACACAGAATGAATGCAATATGAAAAGCAGATGGCATGATTAATGGTATATTAAGAATAATGCTGACAGGTACTCAAGTTCCAGATTTCTGCATATGTTACAGTTGCCCCAGAGGAGACTTCAGTTACATGGTTTATATAAGTAAACATCAGTCTGTTGCAGCGTGTACTAGGTTTTTAAATTTTAAACAGCAAATGCCGTTGCTTATGAAAAGTGTTGAATTAACATCTTTGCATTCTGAAATTCTCTGTGACAAGCCAAGGGTGGCAGCAAGGAGATGCATAACAAGGCCCCAGGTAATGGTTCTGCACGGGGCAGTGACATGACCTAGGCTACAGAAGTGGCTATTTTTGTGCCTCCCCACCTCCCAGAGGTGGTCCCTGTGGCCACTGCCCTGGTCACCCTCTGCCCTTAGTTACTGGCCCCAAGAAAAGCCTTTGAAGGAATTACTTCTAGGAGGATCAGAGAATCTGTTTATTATTTGCCTACAGCCACCGGTGTATGGTCTCTCTAATGAAAGTCCACACAAGGCTGCTTAGAATAGCTAACAGATGACGGTAATAAAGATCGTATGAGAACATGAATAGAATTGGATGGAATTAGACAGAAAGTTGTTGTTGGTTATTATGTAAATATCTGACTATTAAGAGCTTCCTTCAATTTATCAAGTGGGTTAGCTGACATTGGGGCTGCTGTAAGGGCCTGATTTTATTTAACTTCATTACTAGTCTGGAAAAAGGCACAGGTAGCACATTTGTGAATATAAGATGTGATACTATTTTGGGACCATTAGTGAAGCCAGATTACTTGTATAAAGGGACCCACAGGAACAAGAAATGTGAACAAGAAATAGTATGAGACTGAACCTGGAAAAATACAGGCTAATACTTTGGGAGAAAAATGATCTTGAACCCCTATAAGTAAGAGGAGAATATACCTGAGAAAGTTACAATGCTGATATGGTCCTGAAGGTATCAGTGGAGAACAACCTAAACCCAAGTATACAAGATAGCAAGGGAGACCAGTACAACCTAAGGGCAGCAGTCAGAAACAGGAGGGAGAGACAGGACTTCCTGGTGTCACTGGGAATGCCTACACATGCAAGTAATGTATCTGATAAACTCTGGTACAACTTGAGCCAGAGTAAGCTAATCCTGGCGTCACTGTCTACATGTGTATTTAAGCACAGTAATTTACTCCATTGTCAGATAATCCCATTAGACACAGGTACTGTCTGAAAGCACTGTAAATTAGTCTACACCACCCCAGTTGCCACATACGTGTAGACAGTGATGTTTTACTGGCCACATCTACATGAGATGCTGACTGCACAGTAGCCCATGACTACTGTGCAACAGTGTTGCATGGCAGAAAGTGTAGCACGACACTACTGAGCAGTAGTCTTGGGCTACAGTCAGTGGCAATGTGTACAGTGTGCATAGAGGTGCACATATACCCCCTGAAAGTGTTGGTGCACCCCCTGACTGGCTGCACTCACTGCTTAGGTGATGGGCAGAGGGGGCAGGCGGAAGCACTGATACCCCTCCTACAAGAGCCATCCGATCATAGCGATCACTGCAGCCACTTCCGGGAGTGGCTGGCCACTTTTGGGACTGGCTGCAGCAATCGGCTGCCACTTGCTCCCAGAAGTGGCTGCAGCCACTCCTGGAAGTGGCTGCAGTGATCGCAGCGATTGGCCGTAGCAATCGGCTGTCACAGGGGGGGCATGTGCCCCTCCCCCAACTAAGGCTGCACCGGTCACCCACAGCTATTATGCAGTCAGTGTCATAAAAAAGGTCTTTTCAATGCTACTACACAGTAACTCTAGTTACTGCACTGTCAAGTATTACATGATTGCGCAGTAATGACTACACAGTCAACATCTTGTGTAGAAACAGCCACTGCGCAGTAAATTAGTCTACTATGCAGTAAAGCACGTGTGTAGACACTCCCACAGAAAATCACTACACAGACATAACTACGTTAAGATGGCATGAAAATTGAAAGTACACATCAACGTTACTGCTCTGATTTCGATTAAACATCCCAAACTTTTCTGCTAAACACAATCCACATTTTTGGCTAGCTGTACCTATCAGTAATTCTGGTTGCAAAGGTACTGAAGTTATCCCCCAAATAGGCATTATAAAGCTATTATTCAGAATTAAGATGAAACTTACAAAAAATCTAAGTGTATTGTATGGGAAGACACAGTTAATTAAGGAAACCAAAAACCACAAATCTCCCCAATAATGACAAACATAGAGTTTTGAATTATGTATTTTTTGTGCTTGTGGTTTAGATCAAACTGATAGCTTAAAATACACTAGATTTTCCCCCTTCATGGGGTCTCTTTATGGCAGGTAAGGTTGTTTGGATCCCTTAACCTCTTGGCTTTGTGGATTTTTTTCTTTAAAGAGCACCATAGTTTTTGAGTATTGATTTATTATTTATTTAATGGACCTTTTGTAAACTGTTAGGTGCTGATATTTATGCCATGGCAGAGAACTGATGAATACAATAGATTTTTAAAATGTGTCAAGTATTTCATGTTGCACAGCTGTTTCATATTTTAATCAGAAAGGGGTATGAGCACAAAAATCAGAATCAAAGTCAACTTTCCCCCAGCTTTAAAGGAGTTAGCATTAAGATGCTGGTCCAGCTGAATTATAAATTATGTTGTCAACAGATAGGTTTGTACCAGGATAACAATTTTAACAAAGTTTGGAAATGTGCAGGCTTATTTCCAATGTCAGTTTGGGGGATACTATAAAATAGCAATCAACTCATGCTATTGTAGATAATGAATAAAACAAGGTGTGTTCGTCAAGGTGTTATCTCATTATAGCAACCGGGAGTTTTGCCACTGAATTCAGTGGGGCCAGAATTTCAGGTTTCTCTCAAGAGTCAGCCCACAGGTCCCCTTAAACCTAATGATCCATTTAGCTAGTGTGGCAAAAGCACACCAGGTTCTGTAGAAGCAATGTGTTTAGCATCACATCTGGCCACCTTTTGCTCCCTCACTCAAACAAACATTTATTCATTTACAGTTGGGTCAGCTGGGAACAGCTTTTCGCATAAGTCAGGCACTGGGCTAAGATGAACACCTTCAGAGAGGTAGCAAAAGACTCAAACTGCTGTACCACAAAAGGTCATCTGTTTCTTTTGCCTACAAAATATAGGCCCAAACTTTCAAATGGGGGTCTGAAGTTAGATGAAGATACCCAAGCGATTTTTCTGAGTTTCAGAGGTGTTGAACATGTGAGGATTAAGCTAAAGCCAAAGGAGAATGGAGGGAGCTCAACATTGTGCAAATCAGCCTGGTTCTAGTTAGAAGCCAAAATGCGGACTTAGGTGCCTGCCTTTGGAAAATGTAGGCCAGGGCTGTCCAGCTGACAGCCTCCAGGCTGCATGTCATCTGTTAGCAATTAATTCACAGCCTGTGGCTTCCTTTGGCGGTGCTACTCCTTGCCCTTTCACCTTGCTACTACTGCAGCTGGGATCTCCTCCCTCTTTCAGCTTCTGCTTCCTGCTATATCCCTCTGGGGCTGCGCAGCCCATGGGGTTGGAGGGCCTATGGCCCATGCAGCAGTAGGATCCTGGAGCCTGTATGGTGGAGGCTTGTATGGCAGAGGAGGCCCTGCAGTGCCTGGCACCTGCATGGCTTGAGTCCCATGTCATGTATGACTTGTGGCCACTCCAAAGTTAGATAGTCCTGATGTAGGCCATTGTGTTCAATGGCACATTTTGTTATGTGATGTAGAATCTCTCTTTGTCCCTATTGTTTCTAGGTGGCTTATACCTAGCAGTTATAGTGAATTATCAAAGCTGCAGAGAAATAAGCAATGTTTTTCATCTTCAGTCAATCAGAACATCAATGGAAAACAGCCTCTCCCCTTACAGACTGTGCTGTGCTTGCCACTTGACCTCACATGTCTGCAGAATGAATTTTTCCACTGTGTTGAAAAACCGGTGGAAAACACAGTGCAGGCCAGGGCTGATCTTAGCGACTGCTCTGTGAAAGTGATGCTAACGGATTTCCTCCAGATAAAAGGCATGTAGTCTGTTATAGTGTGGAAAAATCTACGGATGTCAATAACTACAACTGTTTAAAAAATATTGTACTTAACTACTTCCCATAAATCTATGAGGAGATTTATCATGCAGATGGGATGTGTTCATATATGGATTTATATATTCTAGTGGACTATGAAAGGCACTTGTAGTTTTCTGGGACTGAGAGTGATCAAACGGTGGTTGTATCCAGGACTCATGATTTCCAGTGGCAACTCTAACACTCACAACATGAATAAGTAATTTAACTTTGTCATGCTTTAGTATTTCCATTTGTTAAATGTATGTAATAATACGATCCTACCTCTTTTTTTTTTTCAGGATTAATTACTATTGGTAAAATACTTTGATACCCACAGATAGAAGGTGTCATACAAATAGAAAGTTATATCCAGCAGAATCATTTTTCTCTCCTCATTTTTAATTCATTCTGAGTGGAGCTGCCTAGTCTGGTTCTGGTTGAATCAGGTGAAATGTAAAGAGTTTCCTTTAAACTCTGATTCTTCAAACTTTGTTGCTCTCCCAAAGTGTCTGTAACTGGTAGATTCAAGAACATTTTAAATCAAGCCTTTGCCATCAGAAAGGTTAGTGGCTACAAACGGTCTGCAGTACTCAGAAGTGGCCTGGTACACCTGTTCACTGCTACCTGAATTCCCTGCATGTCATTCACCATACTATTTTCCTCCATCTCTTTAAATATCACATCTATAATCTAAATACAAACTATCATGTTATGGCTTGGCTTAACTTCCAAAGTGATGTAAATTATGGTGTGCATTACATGATGGAAAATCTCTGTGAACTAGTGTAATGTACAGATCAAGGGCTTGGAAGGGCAGTAAGGAGAAGAAAAAAAGCAAAGGGAAGTGAGCAGAATATACTCTTCATGAGATTACGACATGGAGATTCACAAGATCAGTAGGGGATGATACAGCATGGAACAGCTGGCGTCCACTCCTACCCCCTCCCCCTCCCACGTAATCTAGAAGCCAGGTCCCATGGAGTGCCAACAGCAAAACTTTTAGGGACCTCACAGAGGGACAACACAAGGATGCTGCTGAGCTGTAGTGTGCTGCTGCTGACATCAGGCCTGAGAGATGTCCTGGCTTTCTACCGGGCAGAGGAACACAGCTGTGGGAATTAGGGATTTCTTGATACTACAGAGTTGCAGGAGGCTGAGATAGTAATACTAACTTGATGAGTCTCTCCTAAATGGGTTCCTCTTAGCAGACAATGGTTGGAGTGGAAGGGGAGGAGGGAGTTACTTCAGAAGGCACTAGAGACACAGTCCCAATCAAAGCCATTTACTGGCTGAAGGAGTGGGCAGTGCACCATTACTGCACCACCATGCTGCAGCCACATTGGCACACAATACAGTCAGCATTCATTGGCTCTAGCTCTGCTCATTCTTATCCTGCTGAGGTTCTGGCCTAATTTACACTGAATGCTGCTTGTCCCCCAGCCAAATGAAGCACTTTTGTCTGGGGAACGTATTCAGTCATCACCGGGATGCAGAGGAAGTAATCGGTGTAACTTCTCTACTGTGGATGACTGTTTGCTCTTTTGAATCTCCCTCTTTTCATGGACAGGCCTAAACGCATAGGAATAATGAGCACAGAATCATTTGGCTTTGCGTCTGCATCTGTGTCCCTTCCTCCTCAAAGTTCACAGCTCTTTGGAGCCAGGTTTGGGTTCAGCCTGTTCTCTAGCAATAGAGATCTGTGTAAATAGAAAATGTCCACCTACTGCCATATCTTGGCATCCTTGCCTCATTCCCATTCTTGTTCAGTGCCACCCAAATTCCTGTTTCTTAAAATAAAACCCTGGTTTAAATGGCACACCTGTCTTGGATTAGTTACAATAACCGAGTATCTCTATTTATTTCAGCTGCCTAGACAGGTGAAGACGATGACAGCAGCTATATTTTATCTTGCAAGAGCTTGCTAAAATGCAGGCTGAGGAATGAGAAAAAGAGGCTGCAGAGAAGAGCTATAGCACTTCAAATAGGAGAAAGCACAGCTTTTTCACCTTAAAGAATGACTCACAGAGATTGCCAAGGGTGAGTCTGAGCTGTGAAGTACTGTATATAGTACATGATCTAAACTTTCCAAACAATGTGTTTCAGGTTCAGTACAGACTGGAGCTGGCTGTAACTCTGGTGTGAAAAACAGAATGGTTAGGCCCTGGATTATCTTTCCTATCTCTAGCCATATGACATGCATTGCCAAAGGTTATAGGCTGTCAAATGTCTGGGGTCAGGACCACATCTTCCTGGGCTATTGTGATTCCAGACACAAACCTTTTAAAGACCAAGAGCAGAGTTGGCTTGGAAAATATTTTCTCCCATAATTTTCTTATGAAAATGGAATGATTTAATCCTTTCAAGAAAAAATTTAATTATAGATATGTCCATTTAATGAAAAAAGTCTATTTTGATGGGAAATGGTTGAAGGAAAATATCAGTTTCTGGTGGGAAATGTTTGGATTTGTGGTTTTGATTAGCACTGAGAAAATCATTGATATTTTGCTCTTGTGGCCGAAACAAAAAAAGATGTTCATTTCCATTTGACTCGAAAGCAACATTTTCCAGAATTTTCAACTATTCAAAAATGTTCATTTCTGAGTCAAATGAAATGTTTCATTGCACATTAAATAAATGTTTTCTTTCATATATGTATATTTCTGAATGAAAGCGAAGGAGTGGATTCACAAAATTAGGGAGGAGATCCTGGACCTAAGCCTGAACCCATGCCTCCTACTTCTGAGGATAATGTCCTGACCATTATATTATAGATTGTTGTAGGGTGAACTCTTCTCTGTTGAGTATTATAATTTTTATGACCCTTTTATGATTCGTAGAGGGGCTATAACCAACATTTCTTACCTCCTAGGTGAGTGCCCTGGCTCCTTGATGCAACAGTTACTCTTATTATCTACTCCAATTTAAGTATTTTATACAAAAAGGAACAGCTTCAACAGAATGTGCTATAGTTCAGTGATGAGGGCACTCTCTTGAGGTGGAAAACCTGTAATCAAATCTCTGCTTTGACTTAGAATAATTTCAGAAATGCTGAAGAAAACATTTTGTTATTTCCAATTTTTTTTCTTTGCTTTTTTCATTCCCTACCAAAAGTGAATTTGTGCATAGTGTTGGGTCAACCCAAACCACATTCAACAGTGAACAGAGTATTCACTGAAATAATACTCAACCCTAGTTTTGATTTGACCCCATCACTATTAGAAACTTCTTTTTAGGATCGCAAAAGAAAAAATCAGTTCTATAAGGGTGGTTTAAGAACTCACGGGCTTGATTTCCACCTAGGCCTCAGTCTAGCCTACATTTTTGCAGAGCAGTGTTGTACTTCTAAGTTACTGCACTTGCTCTTTTGCAATCTCAGTGAACTGCAGACTGCCTGCACAAATGCACAGATAATTACCAGTAGATATTTAGCTACCTATTAACAGGCATAAGTCTTCTAGTGTATTAATGGCACAAAAAAGCAGCACAATCATTTGCAGGTATGAATTTTGAACACACAAAAGGAGAGAGCACCCTGGGGGAAAAAAAAGCCTAAAAGAGCTGAAACAATGATCTATTTCTTCAGTTCATGGGAATTGAGCAGAGGCCTTCTTGTTTCTTCCTTCTAAATTAGTGTGGTCAAAGTCATGAGTCGAAAGCAGAGATAAGGGTGTTTTCACACGGGCTCCAGAGGTGGGTGGGGGGACTTTTAATTAGAGCAGCTCCAAGAACTATTCTAAGGAAGGGTCTCATGTATCAGCGTTCCTGTGCTTCAAAATGGCAGTAGGGGCACTTTATCAAAATTTTAACAAACTAGCTTTAGTTAAAGCTCCCCACTACCATTTTGAAGCGTGGAGACGCTGATACACAGGACATGGAGCCTGGCTGAAGCTGCTGTGCTCCTGCAGACTCGATTAATTTAGTCTGCTCCGACACACTGCAATTATAGTTTGTTAGAGTAGCCTCCTGTCTCATGTACAGGGACCTAATGTGTTTTTCCAAATGTTGATGACGAAACTAAAAACTGCCTTGATTCTTAACAAAATCCAAAACCCAATTTTGGATTTTGTTAAGAATCAGGACATATACAGAAGAAATACTAATTTATTCCAGACAGAGATCAGGCCCATAATTTTACTTTGGAACTAGATGAGATTAGTAGCATGTTTCTCAAAGTGACATTTAATGCTTTAACAGAGTTTTGCTTTGAATTGTTCAAGCTCCTACCTCAAAGTGGGTGGGAAAAGACCAGGTGTCAGTCCTCCCTGGTTTGAAGCCAAAGAAAAGATTATATTGCTGCCATCCACTGATCTCTGCAGAACTCTAGTGGAGAATGCATTTTGTTCTACTCCTCTGTTTTCCTCCTTCAAAACTGATTCCAAATTTTAACACTTCACAGGCTTTAATTCAGGCCACCAGTGGTATTTCTTACAATAGAAAGGTCACAACAAGAACCAGTTTGGAATGAAAGAAAGTTGAGGCAGGAACAGGCAGTGAATTTGAGTCTCATTTTGAAAACAATAACCACAAAAACAACCAAACGACAGGAAAGGATTTTTTTGTCCTTGAATTACCCCAAATCTTCATTCTTGCCAGCAACTCTGTGCTCATATGAGGACAAGAGAAATAGACATGTTTCAATACATTTTCAATTAAAAGTAAAATTACAGACTGATTGAAAATGGCATATTGACTGTGCACAGTAATTCTGGCTTATTATTGCTTTTGAACAGAAGTCTATACTCATTTTGTTTTCAGAAACAGTAATTAAGAAATTTCCATCTGACAGCTGGTTGTTGACCGATGTGAAAGGAACTGTTGGGCTTGGTCTAATTTTTAGCGGACAGGTGTCTCCATGAAGGCTAATAATAACACCCCTATAATCAGATTCCTCCCTCACTATCCCTTTCTGTGTAACTCAAATCATTCCTCTCCTCTTTCTTTTCCACCTTTTCCCCACACCTTTCTTTTGCTTGTTTCTCCCTAGTGCAGTGCTGTCTCCCTCTGCTCTTCCTTCCCCAGGTCTGGAGAACAGCTCATGTGCTTGGCCACTTCTGTCAGCTTTGGTTCAAATACTCCTACCTTCACTGCACATCAGGGAGCAGGCTGATGATCCTAAGAAAAGCAACACACATGGGGGTAGCACCACGGGACTTTAGATAGCACTGACATAATCCCTCCAACATGGACATCTGCCAAATTTTATGGCAGCTGAGGCAGGAATCAAGCCATGTCTTAAGCAGATTAATGTTCATCAGTCAGTGTTTCCCAATTATGTTCATTACCTGGCTCAAAGTCTCACTTTATTGTAAAATATAGAAATCTGGGGAATTTGAGTGAGGCTAGTTGAGGCAAATATCACTGGGGTTATTCCAGCCTTAGCTAGAGCAAAGTAGTGAGATGGAGGTTCTTCTGGTATTATGAGCTGTGGCCCCGGTCAGTAGGAAAAGTACCCTTCAGATACGCTTACAACCTATGTCATTTTTCCATGGAGTGCCTAAGGCACAAGGTTAAGTGTTGTGTTCCTGTCCCAGAAAGTCTTTGAACTGAACATTTGCAGCAGTGCTTCAGTGACACTGCTGGCATTTGGCAGCCTCCAGAAATGGGGGCTGCAATTTAGGAATGACGCCAGGTTTACTCCAGGCTTGTCATGCTGACTGAACATTTGACAAGCACTTGCTCTTGAATGCAAGTATGTTATGAACTTGAAGCCTCCTAGTTTTCAGTAGTATATGCAACATCGTGCCACTGGCACAATTGGCTTTTATTATCTGTTACAAATTAAGCTGTGCTGAAATATTTAATAAAACATTTCACTGCAAGCTACATTTGAGGTAAAACCTTTTATGAGAGTGGATAAGGAGATTCCCACCGTGACTGGCTAATGGAAGTAAAGCCAATCCAGAAAAGCAGCTACTGCACCAGAGAGAAGACAGGGAGACTGCTTCAGAGCTGTTCCAGTTTAGGGTCAACTTGCCAAAAGGGGATTGGGAAGGACAAGACACAGGGGTAATTGGGGTCTGTTTCTACTACTTGCTAACAGAGCTGGCCAACCACTCACAGGCTAGGGACAGACATTACACATAAACTGGTTTAAAGTATCAGAAACTGGTTTAAACATGCAACAGAACAGATGTTCAGTGCACATAAACCAGTTTGAGAATGGCTGAAACTGGTCTGAGATAAACCTGGTTGAATGTAATACCAGATTTAACTGATTTGGTTCAAACCAGTTTATGCAATGTCTGTCCCAGACCCCTTGCTGGTTTAAGATAAACCAGAGACCCCCAGCATCCCGGCATGCTCTCTGGGCTGGGCTCTGTGCTCCAGCCGAGGCAGGCTGGCTCCTCCCCTCTGCTCCCCAGCCAGAGCAGGGACAGGCAGGGGCAGGGGTTTGGCCGGGGGGGGGTTTAAGTCCCCCTCTCTATTCTACTGGCAGGGACTAAGCGAGGTCTGCCCACCCTCACTGCAGCTCTCCCCTCTTGCAGGGGCCCTGCCTAGCTGTGCCCCTGCCCTGCTAGTGCATAAGGAGGGGGCAGGGCCCTTGTTGGGGGGAAGCAGCCCCTGTCATAATGTGGGGGAGTGAGCCCCTTCCTGGTGGGAGTGCTGCGCTGTGTAGCCAGCAGAACCCTGCAAGCCCCCTGCAGCACTGCCGTGCTCCCCAGCAGCTCTGCCCACCCGGCAGAGTGGTCCGCGCCAGGAAGGGGCTCACACTTTGCGTAGTGGTCACGGGCTGCTGCCCATCACCGTCACTCACTTGCCACTCCAGCTGCTGGGCAGGGTGGGCTCCAGTCCCTGCCGCTTGGTCTGTGCTCAAGGCAAGAGGACTTATTCAGCCACTGGCCCAGGCCCAGCAGCAGGCAGGCCAGGCCAGGCAGACCCCAATACAGTGCCAGTGGCCAGCATCTGAATAAGCCTCCTGCTGCCTGAAGGGGGCTTGCCCCAAGCACAGAGTGGCCACTGGCACCACAGCAAGGTCTGCCTGGCCCAGCTGCCACTCTGTGCTCAGGCCAGCCCCCTCCCAGCAGGAGGACGCTTATTCAGATGCTGGCCTGGAGAACAAAGTGGTGGCTGCAGCCGTGCCGGGCAGACCCCACTGCAATGCTGGTGGCCACTCTGTGCTTGAGGCAAGCCCCATCTGGGAAGGAGGAAGCTTATTTGGACACTGGCCAGCCCCATCCTGGCAGGAGGAGACTTGTTCAGCCACTGACCCCAAGCACATGCCAAGCTACAGCTGTGCTGGGAAGACCCCAATGCGATGCAGGGGCTAGCGTCTGAATAAGTCTCTTCCTGCCCAGAGTGGGCTTGCCTCAAGCACAGAGAGGCCCACTCCAGACCCCAGTGCTGCTGCAGCGCTGCCAGCCACGCAGTGCAGCACCCCCACCAGGAAGGGGCTCACTCCCTCACATTATGACAGGCGCTGTTGCCCCCAACAAGGGCCCTGCCCCCCCCCCTGCAGTGACAGGGTAGGGGCACAGCCAGGCGGGGTCCCTGCAAGGGGGAAGGATGGGCAGATCTGGCTTGGGTCCCTGCCAGTAGATGGAGACAGGGAATTAAACCCCTTCCTGGCCAGTTCAGCCCAGACTACCCATGCCTCCCCCCATAGCTTCCCTGCAGTTGAGGGCCTGCTCTAGCACCCCCCAGTGCCTGCCCTGAGCAACTGCAGGCGTGTGCCTGTATTGTCTCAGTCCAGAGCGAATGTTTGTCCTGTTACAAACCAGTTTCAGCCTAGGCAGGGTAGACTAACCTGCAAAGGTTGAATCAAGCCAGGCCCCAGCTTTTTGAATGTCTGTCCCTACCCACGGAGATTAAGAAGAACTATGTGAAGGGGGGAAGTGCCTTATGATGCTCCTGCTGGGGCTCAGAAACTTTGCGGTGGCCCAAATGCAAGGCTATGCCCAAGTTAGCCCTAAGCAGATCAGGTTGTTCATAGTGCATCAGGCTGGTTCTTGATCTCCATCCTGACTTTGCACTGGAAAAATACAGAAGATACCATGGTATCATTAGAGATCTCATAAAGGGCAATCTAAGGGAGAATGCATTCCAGCCTAAATTTCCCCAGGTTGCAGTCTTTGGGGCTGAGGCTTGAATTTGACTCAGCATTAAGACAGCACTGAGCTGAAATTATGAATTTGGGTACAACCCAGATCCAAATAATTCATACAAGAGCATTTAAATCAAGGGTTTGGATCATGCTCATCCCTACTCTCTTTCTTTATGTGTTTGTTTCAGATATATATGCAATGAAGCTTTGAAACACACATACAGTATACACATATGTGCACACATACATGTATATACATGCAAGGGATGCATGGGATCAGAGTAGTTAGAATATATCTAGCTAATCTGATTAACATACCATACCTGCTCTTGCAAAAACATCCATGATATTTTAATGGCTTCACCCTGAATGGGCTGGGGTTTAATGCCCAATCCAAATCATGACAATGCATAATATCATGATATTCTTAGTAGATTAACCTCACCAAGAGATATTTTACAACGTAAGCGTGGGAGACACACTTAAAATATTGCAGCTCTTTTAATGGATACGTAAGGAAAGAAAACTGGAATGCAGGTGCTTTGGGCACTTTTCCATATGAGGTACTTTGGTTGGTTTTAATTGTTTAAAATGTTCCAATGACTTAATTCAAAGTTAAAGGATCAGTTTGAAATGGGAGATTTTTTAAGCTGGAAAAACATAACAGAAGAAAGCATGTGGACCTGAAAGTACAAGATGGGTATGTGTATGTGTGCGTGCCCACTTAATGTGAGCCCACCCATGCCCAAATGCAGCTAACATTGATAAATGGAAGCAGCTAATTCAAGCAGTCGGGGAGATCAGAATGAGATATCAGGGCTCTGCTGGTGAAAGCAAACGAACTCTCAGAGCAACAGCAGAGTTGTCATAGGGACAGAGGAAAAGAGAGGGAGAGGGGAAGCCTAGTTAGTCAAAAACTGTATTCTGGGTCAAAATATTGCATAAATGCCATGATTCTTGAATGCTATCTGCATTCAAATGATGGGCTGTTTGGTTAACGCCCATGTAATGGCTTGCTTTCATGCCCCACTGTAACCCTAAAGATTAAGGTTAATTTTTCAGAGAGGTTTCCAGTGTTTCTGCATTGACCACACAAAATGTGGTATTGAATTGATAAATTACTCCTTGCATGAAGATATTTATATTTCAAAAGCCTATTATCAGCCAGCCATGATCTGCAGTAAAGTTATTCAGATCCCTTCCAGGTTAATAGGAGGCATATGTGTACATCCTCATTCAGGATACACTCTTACTAGTTTTCTCAAATAGATTTTCTTGTTCATTGTCACATGCTTTAAAATCCTTTGGTAAGTGAATGAGAAAGGAACAGGATCTGCCTCATTGTTTAGGCTTTTGTTTTTTCTTTGCTTTTTACTACATGAAATAAAAAAAATATGGCCCCATTTGCCCTCTGATGAAAACTGATGTAACTCCATTTAATTCCATTTTAATGAATCTGTGTATCAGCTGGTTATCTAGCCAAGAATATATAATGCAGAGGCATGAAGAAAGGATTTGGGGTTTCACTATCTTCACAAAGGGAAAAAAACTATTTTTTGCTAGAACATTTACATCTTTTATGCTTTTATTAGGAAGAATGTAAAGTGTCTCAAGCTCTCATCTTAGTTACATGGAGGAAATCCAGGTAAGTCTTAACTGCTTTCAGTTGATTTATTTCAAATTTGCAGAAAGACAGCTGAGATCACAAGTTGCAGTAAGGTAACTGAGATCACTTTAATCATAGCTGGAAAAGAAAATAATGTAAAATATTCTCTGCTCACAAGAGTGGTTAGAGAAACTTTCTTGAGAAAGAGAGAGCTAGAGAGGGAGAGACTGCTTGGATAAGACACATGCAGTAGTTTAAATATCAGATTTCCCTACCCAGCTGTCCACAGTCCCATTAGTGCCTCTTACTATTATCAGTCTCCCTCTATAATTAGGAAAGCTTCTGGTTTATCTGGGCCTTTTTTCAAAACCAGATTTCCTTCACAGCAGTAGCTGTCATTCACAAGTGCTTGAGTAGTATCTTTTGAAGTAATTTACATTTTACATTATTTTGCCACAAATAAGAAAAGAGAGCATTCAAGTCAGTGAAAAAACCCTTGATAGTAAATGATAAATTGCTTTACTTACGCTGGATGAGATGCTTTCATTCGGCACCTGATTTTTCTCAGACAGGGTCCTGCTCCACTTCGCATCCCCAGGGCAGTTATTATCTGCCGTCTCTGTAGGACATAAACCAGTCTGGATTTGCAGTCTGTCTATCTCTTGAGGTCTCTGTGTTGAAGTAACACCTTCTTGACCAGGAAAGAGTACACTGGAATCCATAACCCCAATTTTAGTTTGAGCAGATTCTCCTGTGACAGTTAGATATTTGCAGAGCTCTTTGGGGTTTAGCAGCTTCAAAAGGTCTCTTCTGAGTCTTTCTATCAGATTCAATACAACATACTTAGATTTTTCCTCTGCTCGTTTTCTCCTCACTTCATCTAACTCCTGTGAGCTTTTATTTAGCACGCCTCCATCCGTGGTATTTGCTGTCATTGTCTTAGCAGCCTGATTTGTCAAAGAGCCACCTAAGCCAGAAGAGGCCGGCTCCATATCTGCAAGTACATGATCCATGTCCTGTGACCTGTCAGTGGGGAAATTTGCAGCTGAATAGTTACCTGTGGTATTTTCTTCTTCAGTTCTAGGGTAATCATTTTCAATTGCTGAAGAAGCAATGGGAAGCGTATACTTGATTTTGTCTTTCATTGTGGTAGTTTTATCCTGGTGGTGTCCAACAGTAAGGGTCATCCCTGCTTGCCAGGTTGACTGACTGTATGCAGAGAGATCTCTCCTTACATCTACTTCTTTGGATTTTGACTGATGACCACAGAAGCCAATGGTGGTATCCATAGGCACAGTGTTATCTGACACTTGAAACAGATGAGGCATTTCACTGAGGAAATAATCACACCCATAACAATCCTCACCCTGTTTTATATCTTCTTCATTATCACTTTCTAATAAAAATTGCAGTTTCTTTTCCCAGATTTCATTTTCATGAGCTGTCATCACATCAGAACATTCCAGGTACTCAAGTTTATCGTCAGAAAGTTCATCAACTGCGATCAGATTTTTGTCTGGATGAAGCTTAGTGTTAGTGTCACAGTTGTTAGAGGCATCTTCTACAAAGCAGTTATGTTTTCCTATAGGAATATTTGCTTGATCATCAGACAGTGTATTTTTGGTAAGGGGCTTACTGAGGATACTTGGTTCATGTGCCTTGGCGTCTTCAGGGGTCTGACTAGAAGTTAAGACATCAGCATAAAAACAACAGTTTTCTGTGTGATTAGTCATCAGATC
>NW_017728909.1:612451-628262 GCF_001723895.1 Crocodylus porosus | reverse complement strand
CCAACAAGGGCCCTGCCCCCCCCCCTGCAGTGACAGGGTAGGGGCACAGCCAGGCGGGGTCCCTGCGAGGGGGAAGGATGGGCAGATCTGGCTTGGGTCCCTGCCAGTAGATGGAGACAGGGAATTAAACCCCTCCCTGGCCAGTTCAGCCCAGACTACCCATGCCTCCCCCCACAGCTTCCCTGCAGTTGAGGGCCTGCTCTAGCACCCCCCAGTGCCTGCCCTGAGCAACTGCAGGCGTGTGCCTGTATTGTCTCAGTCCAGAGCGAATGTTTGTCCTGTTACAAACCAGTTTCAGCCTAGGCAGGGTAGACTAACCTGCAAAGGTTGAATCAAGCCAGGCCCCAGCTTTTTGAATGTCTGTCCCTACCCACGGAGATTAAGAAGAACTATGTGAAGGGGGGAAGTGCCTTATGATGCTCCTGCTGGGGCTCAGAAACTTTGCGGTGGCCCAAATGCAAGGCTATGCCCAAGTTAGCCCTAAGCAGATCAGGTTGTTCATAGTGCATCAGGCTGGTTCTTGATCTCCATCCTGACTTTGCACTGGAAAAATACAGAAGATACCATGGTATCATTAGAGATCTCATAAAGGGCAATCTAAGGGAGAATGCATTCCAGCCTAAATTTCCCCAGGTTGCAGTCTTTGGGGCTGAGGCTTGAATTTGACTCAGCATTAAGACAGCACTGAGCTGAAATTATGAATTTGGGTACAACCCAGATCCAAATAATTCATACAAGAGCATTTAAATCAAGGGTTTGGATCATGCTCATCCCTACTCTCTTTCTTTATGTGTTTGTTTCAGATATATATGCAATGAAGCTTTGAAACACACATACAGTATACACATATGTGCACACATACATGTATATACATGCAAGGGATGCATGGGATCAGAGTAGTTAGAATATATCTAGCTAATCTGATTAACATACCATACCTGCTCTTGCAAAAACATCCATGATATTTTAATGGCTTCACCCTGAATGGGCTGGGGTTTAATGCCCAATCCAAATCATGACAATGCATAATATCATGATATTCTTAGTAGATTAACCTCACCAAGAGATATTTTACAACGTAAGCGTGGGAGACACACTTAAAATATTGCAGCTCTTTTAATGGATACGTAAGGAAAGAAAACTGGAATGCAGGTGCTTTGGGCACTTTTCCATATGAGGTACTTTGGTTGGTTTTAATTGTTTAAAATGTTCCAATGACTTAATTCAAAGTTAAAGGATCAGTTTGAAATGGGAGATTTTTTAAGCTGGAAAAACATAACAGAAGAAAGCATGTGGACCTGAAAGTACAAGATGGGTATGTGTATGTGTGCGTGCCCACTTAATGTGAGCCCACCCATGCCCAAATGCAGCTAACATTGATAAATGGAAGCAGCTAATTCAAGCAGTCGGGGAGATCAGAATGAGATATCAGGGCTCTGCTGGTGAAAGCAAACGAACTCTCAGAGCAACAGCAGAGTTGTCATAGGGACAGAGGAAAAGAGAGGGAGAGGGGAAGCCTAGTTAGTCAAAAACTGTATTCTGGGTCAAAATATTGCATAAATGCCATGATTCTTGAATGCTATCTGCATTCAAATGATGGGCTGTTTGGTTAACGCCCATGTAATGGCTTGCTTTCATGCCCCACTGTAACCCTAAAGATTAAGGTTAATTTTTCAGAGAGGTTTCCAGTGTTTCTGCATTGACCACACAAAATGTGGTATTGAATTGATAAATTACTCCTTGCATGAAGATATTTATATTTCAAAAGCCTATTATCAGCCAGCCATGATCTGCAGTAAAGTTATTCAGATCCCTTCCAGGTTAATAGGAGGCATATGTGTACATCCTCATTCAGGATACACTCTTACTAGTTTTCTCAAATAGATTTTCTTGTTCATTGTCACATGCTTTAAAATCCTTTGGTAAGTGAATGAGAAAGGAACAGGATCTGCCTCATTGTTTAGGCTTTTGTTTTTTCTTTGCTTTTTACTACATGAAATAAAAAAAATATGGCCCCATTTGCCCTCTGATGAAAACTGATGTAACTCCATTTAATTCCATTTTAATGAATCTGTGTATCAGCTGGTTATCTAGCCAAGAATATATAATGCAGAGGCATGAAGAAAGGATTTGGGGTTTCACTATCTTCACAAAGGGAAAAAAACTATTTTTTGCTAGAACATTTACATCTTTTATGCTTTTATTAGGAAGAATGTAAAGTGTCTCAAGCTCTCATCTTAGTTACATGGAGGAAATCCAGGTAAGTCTTAACTGCTTTCAGTTGATTTATTTCAAATTTGCAGAAAGACAGCTGAGATCACAAGTTGCAGTAAGGTAACTGAGATCACTTTAATCATAGCTGGAAAAGAAAATAATGTAAAATATTCTCTGCTCACAAGAGTGGTTAGAGAAACTTTCTTGAGAAAGAGAGAGCTAGAGAGGGAGAGACTGCTTGGATAAGACACATGCAGTAGTTTAAATATCAGATTTCCCTACCCAGCTGTCCACAGTCCCATTAGTGCCTCTTACTATTATCAGTCTCCCTCTATAATTAGGAAAGCTTCTGGTTTATCTGGGCCTTTTTTCAAAACCAGATTTCCTTCACAGCAGTAGCTGTCATTCACAAGTGCTTGAGTAGTATCTTTTGAAGTAATTTACATTTTACATTATTTTGCCACAAATAAGAAAAGAGAGCATTCAAGTCAGTGAAAAAACCCTTGATAGTAAATGATAAATTGCTTTACTTACGCTGGATGAGATGCTTTCATTCGGCACCTGATTTTTCTCAGACAGGGTCCTGCTCCACTTCGCATCCCCAGGGCAGTTATTATCTGCCGTCTCTGTAGGACATAAACCAGTCTGGATTTGCAGTCTGTCTATCTCTTGAGGTCTCTGTGTTGAAGTAACACCTTCTTGACCAGGAAAGAGTACACTGGAATCCATAACCCCAATTTTAGTTTGAGCAGATTCTCCTGTGACAGTTAGATATTTGCAGAGCTCTTTGGGGTTTAGCAGCTTCAAAAGGTCTCTTCTGAGTCTTTCTATCAGATTCAATACAACATACTTAGATTTTTCCTCTGCTCGTTTTCTCCTCACTTCATCTAACTCCTGTGAGCTTTTATTTAGCACGCCTCCATCCGTGGTATTTGCTGTCATTGTCTTAGCAGCCTGATTTGTCAAAGAGCCACCTAAGCCAGAAGAGGCCGGCTCCATATCTGCAAGTACATGATCCATGTCCTGTGACCTGTCAGTGGGGAAATTTGCAGCTGAATAGTTACCTGTGGTATTTTCTTCTTCAGTTCTAGGGTAATCATTTTCAATTGCTGAAGAAGCAATGGGAAGCGTATACTTGATTTTGTCTTTCATTGTGGTAGTTTTATCCTGGTGGTGTCCAACAGTAAGGGTCATCCCTGCTTGCCAGGTTGACTGACTGTATGCAGAGAGATCTCTCCTTACATCTACTTCTTTGGATTTTGACTGATGACCACAGAAGCCAATGGTGGTATCCATAGGCACAGTGTTATCTGACACTTGAAACAGATGAGGCATTTCACTGAGGAAATAATCACACCCATAACAATCCTCACCCTGTTTTATATCTTCTTCATTATCACTTTCTAATAAAAATTGCAGTTTCTTTTCCCAGATTTCATTTTCATGAGCTGTCATCACATCAGAACATTCCAGGTACTCAAGTTTATCGTCAGAAAGTTCATCAACTGCGATCAGATTTTTGTCTGGATGAAGCTTAGTGTTAGTGTCACAGTTGTTAGAGGCATCTTCTACAAAGCAGTTATGTTTTCCTATAGGAATATTTGCTTGATCATCAGACAGTGTATTTTTGGTAAGGGGCTTACTGAGGATACTTGGTTCATGTGCCTTGGCGTCTTCAGGGGTCTGACTAGAAGTTAAGACATCAGCATAAAAACAACAGTTTTCTGTGTGATTAGTCATCAGATCGGTTGCTTTGGGATTTACATTACTGTAGCATTTGCCTGCTTTTTCAGCAGTCTCACTAGCTACAGTGTTAACATAAACTGAGTCTCTTGTATTTTCGAACATGTACTTTGTGCAGCAGTGGTTGCCTTGAGGTTTAAGTGTGCTTGTGACATCCATATTGTCTTCCAGACTATGTATGTTTCTGTAAGGATGATGCCTCTGCTTTTCCAGGTTACTCAATAGACAAACCGCTGCTTTCTTTAGAGGCAGAATCTGTTGAAATTAAAGTGGAAATGTCCTTATAGGATTAATTGTTCTATGCTAAAGACTTCTCATTCTGCCCAGCCTGTTCTGAACTTTCCCACTGAGATGATGTGTCTTTGTTGTTTTTGCTAGCTCCTATATTGTTAGTCAGGTCAGAAAGTAACTTTTGGTGAGTTTGGGGTTTTGGTTCTGATCTCACTTCAACAAAAGCTGAACACTGAATCACCCCAAAGCAACTTATAGCAACCGTCTGATGAAGTGTGGCATCTTGCTCTATGCACCTGTGAACAAAACATTTGTAGTTAGAACAGATTTTTAAAAGGTTAAAGGTTTTATTTAATCCATAAATGCTGGGAGTTCTTACAATTATAGAATTTTATGTAGATGTCACTGTTTTGTACTGTTTAGGGAAGCAAGGATTCTTACAGGTTTTGGAAAGACAGCAACTGCTAACTACAATGGCTAAAAACCTCTATAAACAGCTGATCAATGACTTTTGATCACACATTTAATTGCAGAAGTGCACATGGTTTTAGCAGCACAATATTGTGCATGCCTGTATGTGATTTGGCTACATCCACTTGCTAACAGGGATCAGGATTTGTATGTGTAAACATTTCCTCGGGGAAATAAATCATCTGCTCTGTTGACTTTCTAATTATAGTTGTTCATTGATGTGGCAGTGCCAGGGTAGAAATCCCATGCCCTTGCATTGATCTAGGATTTTGAAAAGTGGGGCGCAGGTGCTGTGGCACTTTTTCTCACAAAGCACAACACATTTTTTCTCCAGTTACAGTGAAACTAGAAGCTCTAGTAATATGTCCATTTAAAATCAAAGCTAAAACAGATACAACTATTGAAACATGCACTACTTTGCTAGAGTACATACAAAGTTAAAAAACCACAACAAATTGGTAAAAAACTCAAAAGATATTACATCATTAGTCCTGTAGTTCTTATAGCTAAATGTGCCTGTCTTTTTCAGATTCATAAAGCAAAGTCTAGCCTTCTGGAGCATCTTGACAGTGGCCCTGTAGAAGAGCACTGTATTTATGGCTCTGTTGATAACAAGAGAGCTATTCTTTAATCAAAGTACTCCCTACTCAGCTTACAATAAAGTGGAAGAGCTTCAGGTGAATGCAGTGGTCATGAAAGATGACAAATGAACAGCCCTGGAAGTATAAAGTCCTATATTTATTCCTAGCACAGGTGTGGGGAACAACAGTAACATCTTTCTTGCACGAGCTTGCTAACATCAACTTGATGGGATGAACCACTCTAAAGTGGTGGGCTCTCTGTGAACCTTCTCTTTTAAATTATCATTCTTCCTCTTGCTAGCCCCTTGGTGCTGTTTCTCAAGCCTGTTCCTGTCCTTGCATGCCAGGCTCCCCCCCTGCCCTGCCCAGCTGGCTTGTTCAGCTGCATTTACCTTGCTGCCGTCAGAACTCAAGCAGAGCAGTTACTTGCACTCTCAGCAGCACTCGGTTTGTCACAACCTACTTTAGGAACTG
This sequence comes from Crocodylus porosus, assembly GCF_001723895.1. Lineage (NCBI taxonomy): Eukaryota > Metazoa > Chordata > Crocodylia > Crocodylidae > Crocodylus > Crocodylus porosus. The sequence continues at coordinate 622,548 of NW_017728909.1, read as the reverse complement.
ATCCAAGTCAGCCAGCATGACAAGACATGGAGAGCTAGATTAGCACTTTATGAGCATGTATTTGGCTTGCTTAATTTGAATCTGTCTCGTAAACAACCTGCCGCATCTCTGTTAGTTTCCTTTTCTTGGGGGAGATCTTGCCACGTCTTCCTCAGAGGTGCCTTCAGCAGAAGAAATCCTAAGATCCCATTGCATCCCTTATAAGCCAAAGCCTGCTAGAATTTACTATATTGATAAGTTTACTATAGGACTTTTGATAATATAATGGAGTATTACGTCACTGATGTAGAATTTGTATGGTAGAATATAGCAGAGAATCTCATTCTCTAGGGAATTCTGTCTAGGGTTACCATACGTCCAGGTTTCCCAGACATGTCCTTTTTTTTGGATCCTCTCATCTCTATCCAGGTGGGGGGGTTTTAAATATGATCAAATGTCCAGGATTTTGGTCAGATCAGCTTTGAAGTTTTTCCCAGCTTGTCCTAGCACAGAGCAGCTTGGGGCCAGGGGGAGCATGGGGAGGGCGACTGGAGGCAGGGCACACACACACAGGGCTGGGATGCAGCCCCAGCAGCTGCATGAAAGTAAGTCTGTGGGGGATGGGGGTTGGAGGGCCAGGGCTTTGGGACTATCCATGGAGCTGGGGGTGGGGGATGTTTACATGTGTGTATGTGTGAAAGGGGTGTGTGGAGGGGATGGGTGTGTGAGGAGTGCAGGTGCCTGCTGGCGCTGGGGGAAGCTGTCCAGGTGCCAGGGCTATGGCAGGGCACAGGGGGTGGAAGGGATGTGCCTGCCCCTCCAGCAAGGGAAAGGAGAGGGGGAAGGGGGCAGGGAAGCCCTTCAGGGGCAGCAGGGAGTTGCATGGCCCAGACAGCAGCATTGAGTCCAGTGCATTTGCCTGCAAGGGCGGTGCAGCCAGGAGCCGCTGCAGGGCTGAGGGGGGAGCACTGGCAGTTCTGGGGCGGGCTGTGGCTTGGGAGTGAGTGGCACCAAAATGAGAAGGGGCAAGGCACTGGCATATCACTGCCCCCTACAATCATATACCTCCCCCCCACAACAGGTGTTTTCTTTTTTGGACCTGGAAATATGATAACCCTAATCCTATCAAATTTTCAAGCAACTTTCCTGACATTATCAATAACCTCAAAAGAGACATAGTCTCTCTGAGTTTTCCATAGATTCATGCAGAGGTCAAGTGCCTTAAGGCATTATTAAATGCTTATCAGATGCTAAGAAATTAGGGTGAAACTTGGAATAGGAATCTGAATAGAACAGATATACCCTACTTTGAATTTTGTTCCCTCTAACTGAGGACAGTTCTCAGCTGGCCCAAATCAAAAACTTTTAGTCTCCCTAAACCCTAGCTTCCCTGTATAGTATCATAAAGTGTAATTATCCAGTTCTCATGTTATCCTAGCACTGCAGCTATGTTCTTTCTCCTGCTTTATTCTTATTCTTTGTTTTAAGTTAGCATCTGAGAGCATGAGACAGGACTTCATTGTGCTAGGTGCTATGTAAACACAGAACAAAGAGATACTCCCTGCCCCAAAGACTTGCATTCTTAAAAAAGGACAATACATGGATACAGCCAGATAAGTAAGTAGAAGGAAACGGTGGAACTGTATCACGTAACATAGGCAGTTAATTCAATATATCCACCACACCTTAACCATTGACAATATTTTAGGTGTCAGGACAAGGATGTTTTAAGGTGGAGTCAGAGGTTTGATAGTACATTCGTTTTGTCAATAAGGAAGCTTCTTTAGGTGTGAGGGAAGCATTGGAGAAAGCACAAGGTGCTCATTTAGAAATTTTACAGGTGGGTAATGAAGGCTGGCATTGTGGGATGACTGGAGGTGGTATAAGCTGACATCTCAGTAATGATTGAGAAGTGAGACGTAAGAAGGGGATGAGCTTCGAGCAAAAATAACTTATTCCTGGTGTGAGAGAAAAAAAGGCTTATGATGGAAATAGAAGGGGCAATCAAAGCGATAGGCAAGGCAAACAATCATGGCAGCAGCATTCTGAATGGGTAAACATTTGGCAAGATTGCATTTGTGTAGGCCGGACAAAAACATATTGCAATAATTGTGACACCAGATGTGAATTTTGGAATATGGATGTGAATTGTAGCATTGTAGTATGGAGCATAGAAATTAGACACTTTAAAAATATTTCAGGTGTTTTTTTAAACTTCCACCAGGATAAGTGGGTGCCCCTGCTTCCACTAGCAGAGTTCACATATAACAGTGCTATCCATACATCCACAGGCCAGACCTCCTTTTTCTCCAACTATGGATTCCATCCCTAGTTCCAGCCAGCACCACTTACCTTCCCACCGGTTCCTGCAGTGAATGACCTCACATTGCACCTCCAACAAGGCCAGCAGGAACTAAAAGCTAATCTAGACACTATCAAGAATGCATATAAAGACCAGGCAAACCAACACTGCAGCCCGGCCCCACTACTTTGGTTGGCAACAAAGTCTGGCTTTTGTCAAAGAATATTAAGACCCAAAAACTATTGGCCAAACCGGATCATCAGTACCTTAGCCCATTTAAGGTAATGAAACAAATTAACCCGGTGGCTTTCAAGCTTCAGCTACTAAAGACATTGAAGATACACCCCATTTTTCATGTATCCTTACTCAAACCTTTAATCGAAAACCCTTTTCCTGACTGTCTGAACCCCGCTCCCCCTTCCCCTCCCTTTCCCCCCAACCTATGATAGCGGAGGGTCACAAAGAGTATATTGTTAAGCAGGTCTTAGATGTCAAACATGTCTGAGGCAAGCTTCGCTATTTGGTTAATTGAGAAGGCTATGGTCCCAAAGAATGATCCTGAAAACTGGCTGACTATGTTCATATCCCCAAATTAGTGTAAGACTTCCACCAGAGGTATCCAGAAAAACCCAGTCCCAGGCCACCTGTAAGACAGCCCCATGGGGTTGTAGGGAGGGGGTGGTATTGTCAGGGCTTCTGGCCAGTCAGGCGTGGCTGGGCTGAGCTCTTGATCTTGCACACCTGAGTTGATCCCTTGCCAATGTGGCTGCCCCAGTTCTCTGTAACTAGACTGATTGTTCAGAACACCATTCGGCCTTTTTAAGTACACCTGCAGCCTCAGGGTGTAGGCATGCCTTGACAACAGACTCGGTCTGCTCTGGCAAGCCTTGTATTCACTGCTGTCTCTGGTTCCCCTGGCTCTTGACTCAGCTTTGGCTTTCCCTGGCCCTGTTACTGGATCTTCCCTGGAACTCTGTACTGGTTCTCTGACTCCCAATTTGGCTTCAGCTTTCCTGACCCAGCTCTTGGATCCTCCCTGGCACTTGGTGCCCAGCTCTCTGATTCTCCTGGCTTTTGACCTTTGCTTGCACCCCTGACTATGCAGGGGTCTTGGATCTCCACTTCACTGACCCTGACCCTGCCCTGATGCCTTGGTAACCTGCACCCCCATCCAGCTGACCTCTTGTTCACACTTCAGGAGCCTATCTGCAAGTCTAGGTTAAACCCTCACAGTGCAAGCTGCCTAGAGAGGATCAGGAACCTCAGGTGCTGCCACAAGATACCAGGCCAGAGGCCCAGAGCCCAAGAGCACAAGACAGGGCTAGAGCCCAGAAGCTGAGGTCCAAGATAAACAGACATGGGTTGGAGGCCCCAGCTAGAGGAAAGGGATTGAAGACAAGAAGGTGGACACCCCAACAAAGGTTCAAGGCTTGAAGGGCCAACTGTGGACTCAGGGCCAGGCTCCCCCCTCTAAAATATTGAGATTGATATCTGCAAGGCATGGGTGTGTGACAGCAGGACGCTGCAAATACACCAGTCATGTCAGGTACAAAGTTGGCAATGAGAGGTAATGCATTAATCAGAGTTATGAGTCAGCTGAAGGTTACGACTATAACCCCTAGGGCAACCAAGGTCCTCTTAACACCGAGTACACCTGTGGAGAGAGAGGTAACAGGCACAAAGGAGCAGGCCACCCTGGCTTCCATAGATAGCTTCCCCTTTTATACATATTTAGTGGCAAGTCATTGCAGCTTAGAGAGAGGAGGCGAAGGTCAGGGAACATAGACAGGCCAGTAGAGGTGCCGGGCTCTGGGGAAGCAGATTATCTGCGTCTGTCACAAGGGGCAAATGGAGGGCTTGGAGGAGAAGAGGAGACAAGAATGTGTCATATCTGGGATAGGGGAGAAAGGGAAAAGGGAAGATGAGCTATAGGGAGTGGGAAGTCCATGTGTCTGTGCACAGTGAGACAATGAGGCAGAAGGTTTATGCGGGCGTGTTGAGGATATAGACAAATGTTGCAGAAAAGTGCATGTGAAAGTATTTCTGGGATTCAGTAGCCAGAAAAGTTAAATCATTTAGTCTGGAATATATCAGAAGTAGAGGAGGAGAGGGACAAATGTATAGCAGAGGACATCAGCCCGGATACAGCAGTTCTGCCAGAGACACTCTATGGTGTGAGAGCAGGAGCCAAGGAAACAGGCATTTTGAGTAAAAGGCATTTTGGGGAGATGTCAGGTTGCTAATGGACAACTTGGATCTGTCCCACGCAATAAATCTGAAATAGACATCTGGGGCGCAATCTTTCTCAGCCTGCCTCCCTTTGCCCTGAAGTAACCGCTTGAAAGGGTCAGAGCCCATTCAATTGCTGGACTCTGCTGAAAATAACAGCAAGGCATCAAGTAGTGCACATTGCAAGTGGTATTTTTTTTAATGATGTAGGCACTTGTCTCCCAGGAATCAGGCCAACACTGTACAGTCACTTCACATAGGCCACTGAGCAGTAATGAGTTTTAGACACCAGCTACTTGGGCCATCTTTGAATTGATAACGAAGGGGGAAAATACTTCATATCCTATTACCTGAAATCAGTCAATCCTGGAGCCACATATTTCTTTCCATTTCAGCTTTAGGAAGAGTAAAAACTCAGCAGGTAAAAATGGAGATGGAAAGTTGAATCATGTCTTCCTATATTAATTACAATAGCCTGAGCATGAAGATATCCCACCCACTCATCCATTCCCATTCTGTGCTGATTCTTCTTAAATTCCCCCATATGATGTTTTTTCTATAGGAATCTGTCTTTATCTTTTCTTTAAAAAAATCATCTGCATTGGATCTCTTTGAAGAGATTTAAGTTATTTAAAAAAAACAAAAAACGGTAATTTTCCCAGATGAAAAACTGAGCTCTGGTAACTATTTTTGATGCAGAATAAACTCATGAATACCCATTACTGAAAGCAGCCTTACCATACAGTTGTTATTATAATAGTTCAGCTGCATCTTGCTATCAAGTGGGGAAGAGTTGTCAGATTTCTTGATATGAAAATAAGATTAGTTTGCTGTACATTTTGGCAGATACCACAATGGAAGTTAGAGAAAAATACTTTTCACTCAGAAAACTGTTATAAACTCTATTTTTCAAGCTGAAAAAACACAGCTCTCTTTTAGGGGGTAAAATGGAATACATTAGGTATGATCATAACTGAAATTATTATATCTAGATGTAGATTGGAAAAAAAATAGTAAAAAAATGTCTGCAGTCTTAGCTTCTTTAAGAAATATGTGGAACAGGGTGGGCAGTAATACATGAATCAAGGCCACCGAAATCATGATAATTTAGTCACCACTGACCATTAATAAATACTAATGTCCAAGTTGACAAGAATTATTAATTGGCTTTAATGTGAAACAGGGGAGAAAAATACTAACTCCACTAAAGCACCAAGGGTTTTGTCATTTGAGGTGTCTTGGCTACTGCAATCTAAGGACACCTATATACATGCTGGATGTCTGCTCCGCCCCATGCTAGTTAGCATGGATCAGAGCAGATTCAATTAATTAGCACGCTCCAGCAACCTCTGTGTCACATGTATTCAGCCACCCTGCACTTCAAAATAGGGGTGGGGGCACTTTACCTAAAGGTTATTGAACAAGCTTTAGTTAAAGTGTCCCTGCCACCATATTGAACCACAGGAAGTGTGAATACACATGATCCTGTGGGTGCTTTAATTAGAATGGCTCTTAGAGCTGCTCTAATTAAAGCACCCCTCTCCTCCCCAGAACACATGTGAAGACATTAATGTTGACTCTGAAAAGCAACAAGGTTATTCAGGGTGTAGATAACTACTCTTTGCGTGTGTCTACACATGAGACTACTGCCCAGTAGCATAGTTTACTATGCAGTAAATATGTGTGTCTATACGTGCACACACTTACTGCACAGTAGACCTCACTAATCATGAGTATATTTGCTACCTGCAAATGCAAGTAGAAAATTTACTTGCAATTACTTACTGTGCAGTAGTGCTCATATAGGTGAGTGACCAGGAGCAAATCTGTCCCTGGTCATCCGGCCACAAGGAGGACAGAAGATCGCTCCTTGCCCTCACGAGCTGCCTTCTTCCAGGGAGGGCTCTGCCACCAGAGCCCAGGCAGAGACTATGTCCCCCTGCCCTGGCAGCAGGGAACACCAACTGCCACCCTTCCCCCCCCAGCTCCCAGGTCGCAATCGGGGAGTAGGGTTGGGAGATCCTTATCTCCCAGTGCCAGCTCCATGACTGCGGAACTCAGGCTAGAAGATAAGGATCTCCCAACACTGGCCCTGCAGCCCTGCAGTTGCGGAGCTAGGAGATAAGGATCATGCAGCGCTGGCCCTGTTGTCATGGAGTTGGTGCTGGGAGCTCTCTGCTGGTAGGGGCTGGGGAGCCTGTTGCCCAGCAGAGCACAGGCTCCCCAGCCTCTGGCCCATAATCGTGGAGCAGGGGTGGGAACTATCCCAGTCAGAGGCAGGTCCCAGCCCCATGCCCTGATTGGGTGATCAAGACACGGGGCTTGAAAAGAGCTGCAGGGGTGGGGTAGGTCCCAGCCACCTTCCCCGATCTGCCGCTGGGGCAGCTAGCAGTGAGCTAGCTGCTAGTCATGGGTGACTGGTGCCACCTGAGTCAGAGGGGCACATGCCTCCCCAGTGGCCAATCTCACTGACCTGGGAGTGACTGGGAGGGGGTCCCCGTGTGGCCAATCATGCTGACTGGGAAGCACAAGCAGTGCTCTTGGAAGTGCCAAGAGTTCACCTGGTGCACCCACTCCCTGGCCAGTGCTCACAGTGGGGGCACTGGCACTCCCACCTGTCCCCCCTGCTCATCATCTAAGTGGGGAGCGCTGCCTGTCAGGGGATGTACCACCACCTCCATGCACCCACTATGCATCACCACTGCTGCTAGTTGTCCCACCAGCAGATTGAGGCAGGGGGCTGGGACCTGCCCCTCCTCTGCAGTTCTTTCCAAGTCCCCCCCTCTCCCCCTCCCAGTCAGGGAGTCAGGGCCAGGATCTCCCTGCTGCCGGAGGAGGGGGACATTCTCCCCACCCCAGCAGCAGGCAGCACCTTGGGGGCAGGGAGAGTGCTCCCTGCCAGTTCCTGGACTGGCACCCAGGGGGAGCACAGAGCTCCCCCTGGTAGCAGCAGGGACCCATTACAGCACTCCAGGAAGCAAGAGCTGTTTGCTGCCATTAGCAGCAAATCTGCTTCTGCATCCCTGCACATGTGGATGCCTGTCTGGGAGCAATTACTCACAAGTAGTTTACTACTCCAAAAATGATAATCAGACTCAATCCTCCATAAAAATCCAATATGCAGTCAGGGCTCAAGCAAGAAGACTTGTGGTGGTTGATTGCTTCGGTTGCTATAGTTGGAACGACTCATAATTCTGATTAATGCATTACCTCTCATTGCCAACTTTGCACCTGACATGACTGCTGTATTTTAAGTCTCATGCTTTTGGCATTAAGTGCCAAAGCTGAATTTCATGGAACTGAGGATAAGAAAAGACAGAGACTGGTGGTAAAATAAAAATGACAAACTGAGAAAAATAATTAGAAATGATTTGGGATAGACATTTAGTATAGCTATGATGGACAGAGCTGGAATAACTGAAAGAACAGAACAGCAATATGCAATCAGGCTTCTTAGGAATCCTCCAATAAAAATATTCTCAGTAGAAAAGGTTGATTTGTGGAAAACATTTTTGGCAACGGCAAGTTTCAACAGATCTTCTAATCTGAAACCTTTAAAAAAGTGTTTTTTAAAATTGTTTAAACATCCCATGTTGATATTTTCTGAATGAAAACAATGTTTTCGAGTTTGAAATGACATTGGTTTTCAAATGTTAGAGACTATATAGTAAAAATAAATAAATAAAAAATTAAGAGGTTTAACACATAAAAAGGTTGAAATCAAAATGAAATTATCTGAATTATACGCATAAAACTATTCAGCACATTTATACAGAATATTTGCGTGACACAGAATGTTTTTCAAATTTTCAGTTTGTGAAAATTTTTCATGTAGGTTTTGTATTTTGCTTCTTAATTTCAAATGGTGATAAAAGATCAAAAGTTCAAACTCCTACCTTAAGAGAAAAGCATTTCCTGACCAACTCTAAAAGGCAATCACTACAGTAAGAAGTTCAGTATTTGACAGTGATTTTAAACTGTCAAGGAACAGCTGAACAATAATATCATGTAACTCTATCAGCATAGAAATGTAGCCAAAGAGTTTCAGTTATCCCATAATTTTGGAATGGAAAACTGATTTGGTCCATCTACTCAAATGACAAAGGAAGCTTTTGTTGTTGAAATTTGACTCTGTCTCTGTTTGTTGTTTGCTCTCTCTCTCCCCAGTGGTGGTTTATTACTACCACATCATCATTTCAATATATCTAAACCAGTGATCGATTGCGGAGCCTCTGCCAGTAGATCTGAGGCTGGGGGTGCTGAGCGCGCACACGCACGAATGCATGTGCCCCCCCCCCCGCCTCGCCCCCAGCCCAGAAGATCAGTCTGTGGAGGAGGAAAGGGGCAGGGGTCAGATCAAGGTGAGGGAGGGAGTGCTGCACAGACAGGGGTAGGAGCTGGGATGAATGGGGTCCCAGCTGGGCCAGGCAGTGGGAGGATCAGAGCCTGGGCTGCTTCTCCAGGGGCATGGGGGATTCCTGCCACTATGCACACCTCAGCGGAGGCTGGGGGGGGGGGGCATAGCAGTGGGAGCCTCCCTGCACACCTGGATGAACTACCTGGGCTCCAGTCCTCCCATCACTCAGCCTGGCCAGGGCCCCACTCACCACTGCCTCTTCCCCTCTCCCACCCTCACCACAGGGGCATTGAGATTACTTTTTAAATTAAAGTGCAACCCAGGATCTAGTGTGTGCCACCCCGCTACCACTTTCCTCCCCCACAGATTGACCTGCTGGGTCGGGGGGGAGGGGAGAGTGGTGCGCGGTAGATCCTAGGTTGCACTTTAATTTAAAAAGTGATTTCGTACTTTAAAAGATTGGAAACCACTGATCTAAACTCTTCATGAAAACTGTCACCAGGGCCACTTCAAATGACTAATTTTTTTACAGAAAATTTTTGGAACAGTATTCATTTCAGGAAAAAAAATTGCCATCATGAAATGGAAAATTTCATTTAAAACAAGTGTTGAAATAACCTTTGGTGTTGAAATGTTCATTCAGGCTGACAAGATGGTATTGAGATGACAATTTAAAGATAATTTTAATTTGTCTAACTAAATTTAATTTGTCTAATTAAAAATAATTTTAATTTGTCTAACTTGTCAGAAAAATGTCACCTTCCATTTCTGACAAAGACAACCAAGGGCAGATTGGGGGAGAGAGAGTGGGCAAGGGAGAGCTAACCACCAATATTTCATATTTTGAAATTTCCTTCAGTCCACTAATATGGTGCTGTTGTGGTTGTAGGTGTAGGAGAAGGTGATGGAAACCCTGGTTGAGATTAGGGCTAGGCACTGTAGACATGCATAATAAGAGACAGTCTCTGTCCCAAACACGGTACAAACTACAAAGAGAAGTTTCGGAGAAAGTATGATTATCCCATTTATACATGTCATACGTTTGTATAATTATACATATATTCAATTATATATTATAATAATAGCGTATTATACTACTTATTATTATAATTTAGTATTATATATCATTATGATATTGTATATCACTTAAGTTATAATATTATATTTAGTATAATACATAGTAATATATAAATATCAAACAAATATAGTTAATATATACAGTAAAATCTC
>NW_017728909.1:599240-612351 GCF_001723895.1 Crocodylus porosus | reverse complement strand
AGTATAATACATAGTAATATATAAATATCAAACAAATATAGTTAATATATACAGTAAAATCTCTGTTATCCAGCATGGGTGGGGCATGGGAGGTGCTGGTTATCTAAAAATTCCAGTTACCTGAAAGTTTTACTCAAGGAAGATAGTGCCATACTCATAGTGCAAATTTTCAAAGAATTAGTGTACAATACATTACAGTATAACATACTGTATAAAGGATAAAATAGTATACAGATGAAAATGCCATGATAGTCTGCTGCCCCAAATGCCAGGGCAGCCTGGCTGCTGCAGTGGGGGGGAGGGTCACGCACACTGAGGTGCCTTGCACAGGTACCCTCAGAGCGGTGCAGCAGGCCGCAAAGCGGCACAGCGCCGTGTGCATCCCACCACTGAAATTCCGGTTAATTAAGTATTTTGGTAAGTTAAATAACTTGCCAAATAACAGGATATATAACTCCGGATAACAGAGATTTTACTGTAGTATAGTAATATAGTAGTATCATAGTAATAATATAGTAGTACCATATATATATATATGACACTAAGGGGAAAAGAAACATTAAAATCTTGTAGACACCTAAATGGGACACCCGAATGAGATTTTAAGTGCCTAAATTCAAGAAAGTGATCCAGATTGGCTCTGTTCTAATAAGTGCAAAACTCATTACATTCATTTAGTACTGTAATTTTGTACTGTAAAGATTTCAGTTGGTTCTGTAGGTGCCTACACTTAAGCAATGCAATGCCAACTAGTATCATGGCTCAGCCGAGAGCTTCAGCTTGACCAGATCAGGTCGTTCAGTGTGAATGAATAGACCCGAATGCCTCTGGAAAGCAGTTCAGGTGCTTTTCGCTCCATACCAGAGGTATACCTGGGTGTACTTCTGCACCCTGGTGGCATGCTGATTAGTTTAGACATAGCCGGTGAGGGAATGAATGCTGACAGAACTCACCCGCTATTCATAAAGCGGGTGCACTTATCACTCGTGATCGGGCTCACAAAGCTCCACTTATCGGATTTACATAAAACCGGTGAGTGAATTAATAGCATTAGGGGGACAATTACACCTCAGCCAGCTGAAAAGGGATGTTTTAGAGGTGCATGGTAGAGAGGTGCAGGGGTTCCTCACAGCTGTTGCTGGACAAAGTCTGGGGATTTTTGCTGTGTGCGCAAGACCTAGCCTTTGTTTCTGTTGCAAGTTTTGGTGCCAGTCAGTGGTATTCACCTGGCACATGCTGGCACCAGGCAGGGTCAAGGCAGGAAGGCAGGAAGGAGAGGCTCTGTCTGCACCAGTGGCAACTTTTTGTGTCTTATGGGCATGCTTGTTTTGGACATGTTTTAGCCCTGCTAGGTCCTTTAGCCCTGTGTATGCCATGGCTCTGACTATCTCTGAACTGTTGAGCAATTCGGAGATAGCCGGTGAGGGAATGAATACTGACAGAACTCACCCGCGGGCACGCTTACTGTTCATGTGGGCTGGTCAGCCGCATTCACCAGGGCTCCCCCCTTGTGTCCTAAAACATTAATTACACACTAATTATATATTATAATTACATATTAATTATATATTATAATTACCTGGAAATTGTAATGACATGGTGGACAAAGGAGCTCACTACAGACCATTCAGTGAATTACTGTGTACATATGACAGATTAATGGCTGCACCTTTGCAAACTAAACTATATCGGGGTGGGGATTAGTTTATGATGACACAACTCAATAAAAAGTGCCAAAAACTCACATACCTATAAAGCGTGATACCATTAAGCCACACAAAAGGGTGGCTTAATTTTCATCACGTGTACAAGCACCCGATGTCACATGTATAAGTGCCCTAACTATCTATTTAGATCACCGCCCTTGGATTAAGTAACTGTTTTTTAGATGTTGCAGTCTCAAGTGCAGGTGCTGAAGTGTCCAATCTGACTTTTTTATGGTTTGTACAGGAAGTGCGGCAGGGCTGGAAAATAAAATCAGGTCTCCTGATTCCCAGTTCAGCATTTTAACTGCAGCCCACCTCTTGAGGGCAGGGAAGTGAGAAGAAATTGATGGGACTGTCACAATGAATTTCAGCAAGGACTCTATTTCATACACTTCCTATGAAACATTTATGAAAAAAACAACTTTTAATGAAAAATTCAAAGGTACAGGAACATTATAGAAAAATTTACAGGCAATGTGCTTTTATTTCAGATATCTGCAAAAACAGTAATTGACACTACCTTATAACACCATTGCAGAATGCAGTCTTAACTCTGGAGTCATACCCAGTAACTCCTGGCTACCATTCTTTCATTACCAATATAACTATGCCTATGAACTGAATGTTACACGAGTCATTTACTATTAGCCATTCACTTACTGGGTTATAATTGTAGCTATACAAAATACAAATAAACTATCAAGTGAACTATTCTTGGCATGTAGCAAACATCATAAATAAAACTTTCAAGGTATTTAGGGAATTTCTCTATATACTCATTCTATTACATGTCAAGAAGGGCTCACAGGATGAATCCTTCTTCTTATAAGTTTGTTTGCATTTGATGAACTTGTTATTTGTGCCGCACTGAAATAGTGTATTGACAGTTATGGGCAAAATAAGCAAAATTTTGTACCACTCACTTTGGGTCCACAGTAACTCTTTCCAGGAGCTTACAATCCTAAATATGTTCTTTAAATTTATGCATATGAGTAATCTTACTGACTTCAGAGTGACTGCTTGTATATATGTATTTCACTGAATCACAGCACAAGTTTATATAATGAGAAAAGAGAGTGAAGATTACCATTTTTCATGATAAAATTGCTGCATTGTTGATTTCTGATTAGGACTTATCATGTGGTGCAATGGGAAAAGAGGATACCAGCACCCTAACGGAATCTATGAGCATGGTGCAGACTTGGAGCCTTGAATTTTCTTATTACTTCATGGTTAACGCTACGGTGAAAAGTTAGAATTTAGAGGCCTGATAAAAGAGGTGAATTTTAAGATTTTTTAATAAAAAGTGGTCACTAGATTTACAGTATCTGGAAAGCTGTTTCAGTTACATGAAACAGAATGGAAGAAGGTGACTTTTATATCAGTTGAAAAAATATCTAGTATGCTGTTTTAGTTGACAAAGCACAGTTATTTTTGCACACAACTGAGGGTACACATTGGTATCTGTCAGAGCCAGCTCCAGGCTCTATTGAAGTGAATGGGAGTATTTCCATTGACTTCCATGTATCAGGTCCTCAATTAATTAATTATCTATCCTTCGGGTCTCAGTGACAGAACAACTAAATAACATCGATGCATTTCCATGTATATTGTATGAATGCTTCTTTGAAAATGATAAAACATTTTAAGTATTACATTTAAAAACAGAACTTTTATTTAAATATTTTTTATGCCACGGCACTGATGACAGTCTTAAAAGCAAGGAAGAGTTTTACCTCCTAGTTCTACCTGTGGCTGCATCTACACAAGATGCTTTACTGCACAGTAGAGCAGTTTACTGTGCAGTAAGCGAGCACATCTACACATGAACATGCTTACTGCTCAGTAAACTGCTCTAATCATGAGTAAATTTGCTACCAGCAAATGCAAATAGAAAATGTACTTGCGATAGTTACTGCACAGTAGTGCTTGTATAGACACCTGACCGGGAGTAAATGTGCTCCTGGTCATCCAGGCAGCAGGAGGTGGGAGATTACTCCCTGCCCCCAGGAGCTGCCTGCTGCTGGGGTGGGTTTTGCCAATGGAGCCTGGGCAGGGACGATGCCCCGCTGCTCTGGAAGCAGGGAGCTTTCAGTCTCCCTCTCCAAGATCATGATCAGGGAGTAGGGGCTGGGAGATCCTTATGTCCCAGCGCCAGCTGCACAGTCATGGGGCTTGGGCTGAGCTGAGCTAAGGATCTCCCAGCCCCCACTCCCCAATCATGGAGTTGGGGCTGGGATCTCCCCATTGGCAGAGGCTGGGGAGCCTGTTCCCTGCCCATATCTATGATCACGGAGCTGGGTGGGGAACAAACTCTTGAGCCCCTGCCCTGCAATTGTGGAACGGGCTGGAAACTGTCCCAGTTAGGGGCAGGGGAACATTGTCCCTGCCCTAGCAGCAGGCAGCCTCCCAGGGGCAGGGAGCAAATGTCCCAGCTCAGGCCAAGAGACAGTTGTCTCCTGGCCCTGTGCTCCCTGCCAGCTCCTGGACTAGTACCCAGGGGGAGCTTAAAGCTCCCCCAGTGGGAGCAGGGGCCCATTGCCAGGCCCTAAGAAGCAGGAACAGTTTTCTGCCATTAGCAGCAAATCTTCTCCTGCGCAGCAAATCTGATCTTGCTTCCCTGCATGTGTAGACACCTGCCTGGGAACATTTACTCATGAGTAAACTGCTCCCAGATCTAATGCTCATATAGATATACCCAGTATAACAGAGATGTGGATTAGTTCTATCACACTAATTCTTTCTATCACATTTATTATTATAATAATATTATGTAAGTAAATAGCAAAATTGGCTTATTATTAATAGCCACAGAAACAGTTGTACACAATTGCCAAAAAATCCTCTGATATATTTTTCTCCTCTCTATGCCTGGGTACAAAAGGCAGTCAGTACTGTTTAAGATGCCTTCATTACTCCTCTTAGAAACTTTTAAATTATCTAACCCTTTAAAAATCAACTTACTTCTAGCATCATAAATACCTGAAAACTACAGAGTACCTTCAGGTTTTATATTGCTTCTCACCCCAGGACACTACTCTCACCATATATCTGAGAGACTTGCATGAAAAATTCATAGCAATAACAAAGTTCCTGATGGACGATGTAGAGTAACTAGCACTTTCCCTCATTTTAGGGTCAAAATTATTTTAAAGATAGGGTTTCATATTTATTATTAATAATTTACTTTTTTATGTTTGGTCATGACTTAGGGAGAGAAAAGAATGTTAATGTTGTGTGCTGTTCTGGGGTGGAAAGCCTTTGGTTCTTTTTGGTGAAAAGGAAGATTTTGCCTTAAATACCTAGCTGAACAGGAGCATATTGACCTACCTGGAACTTTGGGAAATATTTTGTCACAGCCAGCTGCAACATCTACCCTTGTGTGCATTGTATGTGTATGAATAATGCGGCTTGTTCTTCATAGTGTGCAAACCCCCTCAGCTGGCTAAAACCCAATGTATGCAGCCTGTAGCAGGGCACTAGGGTGCCTGCTACTGATAATAGGAAATGGATTCAGCTGCCATTCATTAGGGCAGCAGGTGGCAGTTGACATGGGAACTAATTGGATCAGCTGACTGCCAGGGGGTGAGGGTTGGCCTTCATAAGCAGGCAAGGCTGAGGCCAGAGGTGGTTTCCTTCTGGCAGCTCAAGGAGTGAGAGCTCTGCTAGAGTGAGCAGGGTGGTGTTGTGTAGCAGCATGCGGATGCAGGGTGGAGAGGACCCTGACAGGGATGAGAGAAGGATGGCCTAGGGGTCTTGTGTTTCTGTTTGGGGTGTTGTGATTATTACACTGGAGGACTGGGTGAGGCTGTAGGGGTGGAAGAGGCCTCAAGGGATCTCCCCAGTAAGGTGGGGGAGTTTCTGGCATCACGGAGGGTGCCGTGTTGTGGGGCTGTCCCGACCCCAGCCCATTAAGGCAACTTTGGGAAGAGTCCAGTAGGGCCCAGGAAGATGGGTCTAAGCAGTGGGGGGTCCTGAACCCAGCCCAGTGTGGGTATTACCAGGACAGGCCCCAATGGGAAACCCCAATTGGGAAGAACCCCAGTGGGGCATAGGCCTGAGTTGGGCATAGACAGGCCCAAGTGTGGGCGGGGTGCGCGAGAGGTGCGACAACAGGCCCGAGTGTGGGCATAGAGACTGTGGGGAGTGTGGGGCGCAGGCCAGGATGCGAGTGGCCATGGAACATAAGGGAGGCAGACCTGAGTGGGGCACTGCCTGTGAGATACGAAGACCCGAGAGGGGAATAAGACCATTGGGAAGTCCGGGCTGGGTGAGAAGGGGCGCAGTCAGAGAGACGCCCCAGGAGGGGGCGCGTATATTGAGTAGGCCCTGAGAGAGGACCAGCACAAGGACTAGAACCAAAGTCCCGGTATAGTAAGACCGGCCCCATGCCAAGAAGGGCAGGAAGGCAGCCTCCTATTGATAATACAAAGATCAAAGACGTGGCAGGCGAGATAGAGGGTGCATTCAAAGCCCAGGTTGGCACGGTAGGCAGGGACGCTAGGGGAGGTTACGGTGCCCTAGGTCAGTCCTGCCACACAGCCATATAGCATTTGCACAGAGATTTCATTATTTGCCCTGAGTTGAGAGGCTACAGCGGTCACACCCTCCCTTTCCACCACCACCACTGCCATCCCTGGCTGACCTGGGTGCGGGGGGAGCCCCAGAGCTGTTCTTGTCCCACTCCAGCCACAGACTGCAGTTTGGTGAGGTGCTGTGCTCAGCAGGGGATAGTGGCAGCAGTGGGCAGGTTGCCTCTTCCTGCACATGCTCCCTGCTGCCTTCCCCATGTCCCCCACTGGCTGGGAGCAGGTGCTGGAAGGAGGGTACAAGTTCTTGGGGTAGAAACAATATTTTATTTTTTTTATCAGACCAGTGCCTGTTCCTGGCCAGTGGGGGAAACAAAGGGGAGAGGAGCCAGTAGGGAGCAGACTCTGGAAGGAGGAGCCTGACACTACCACTGTGCCTGGCAAGATTGGCTTTCCACACAGCCTATGTGCCTGGTCAAGCCCAACTCCCCACACAGCTACTTCCTTCAGCTGGAGCAGAATAGGAATGGCTCTGGGGCTCCCCACATGCCTGTCAGCCCCAGGACAGCAGCAACATGCAGGCTGCAGACCGCAGCTCTGCCCTGGTCCCAACCAAGCTGCCTCTGCCACAAGATCCCAAAGGCTCTGGAGCTGCCCCCTGCCCTGCCCTGCTGTTTGCTCTTCCAACGCTGCTGGGGCTGGTCTGCATGACAACCCCAGCCTTGTACTATCACAGAGTAGCTGTGGCTGGGGTCTCCATGGAGACCGGCCTCAGCCGTGTGGCCAGGGGCTACTGGGAAATGGAGTCCACTGCAGCCAGATCTGGCCCACGGGTCAGATTTTGCCTGCTCCTGCTCTAGCACTTGCTATGAAACCCATGCCTGTAATAACCAAGCTTTCACCAATCAGCTGGTCATGCAATACCTTTTAGCGAACCTTTGTGTTACATTTACTTGACCACGGCTAGAGTTACATCACACTGAAGTTGGGAGATGTAACCATCACCCTTCACACTCAGGAGGAATGCAAAAAAGAGAAAAGCTCCTATTGTGGAAGAGGTATTAGAAACACTAGCAGTCGCCACCCAAAGTACAGACCAGGATGACTAGAAATCTGTGCTATGTGGGCAGAGGGATTTCTAAGTATTTTTTTGAGGGGGAAAGATGGTGTGTGAAACAGAACAGCAGAAGTACCACAGAAACAAACTGAGAAACAGCAAGGGAGCCCAGATACACCTAGAGAAATACTAGTGGCACAATCCTGAGGAACACCATTTTATGTATTTTTTTTCCCAGTAAAACAGATTGTACCACACTCTGTCCACATTCTCCTCCTACTTTGCATTTTGGCTAATTATCCAGGTCATAAAGGGTCACAGAGGGCATATAATGATTTTTTGGTTCCAATAAAGTTGTTCCTCCTTTTCATAATTTTGACTGTCTATGGTTAAAGTACAGCTACTCCTTGCTTAACATCATAGTTACGTTGTTGAAAAATGTGGCTTTTAACAAAATGATGTTAAGCGAATCCAGTTACATCACAGTAGTTAGGTACTAGTAGGCGGCAGCCAGACAACGTCATAACCAAACATTGCACGACTTTAAACAAGTATGTTATCTAATAGATCATGAATAATGAAACAACATTAACCTGGATGATGTTAAGTGAGGAGTACCTGTATCTCATTAGGTATCTCACTGTATATCAATTAGTTCACTGAGGGCAGGCATTTTATCCTGCTTGTACCCTTTAGTCTAGTTCCACAGGTGGTAAAATCAGTCTGCAAAGCTGTGGGAGCAACAGATGGAAAATAAACATAGTTACAGAAAATATTTTTTTTCCTAGTTGTATGTATGTCTACCATGTATAACAGACAACTGGAATAGATTTAAAGCATATACATCAACAGGAATACTAACAATCATTTTAGGTTAAAAAAAAATTCCAAAAATAACCAAATTACATGACTTGCAATATTGCTTTTTAAAAAAAAAAAAAATAAGAAAAAGATGCTTTAAGGCTGTTGTTGCATTTTTTTTTTCTAGGAATTCTTTTGGAAACTATGTCCTAATATCCTTGCAAACAGCAAGTGGCCAGCACAATGATCCACATTTGCATATTAAATATAAGCTTTCCTCCATCAAAGATTTCTTGTCACCAACTTGTCTACAGGCATTTTGCCAAGTGCTAGCAGACAGGTTCTTGGAATACAAGCATTGTATTATTCTTTCCCTTCTACACAGTTCTGAACAAAAGAGCTGAGCAGAAATCTGATTTCTCACTTTGTGACAAATTCTACATTTTCAAAACTTTTCTTATGCTGAAATGGGACAAAAACAGATATTTGAAACTGCCCAGGGAAAAATGTTATAGTCAACTGAAACATTTCATTGAGATAAAATATAAATATTTTCTTCCAATTTACATTTTTGAACATTCATTTACTGTTTTACGTGGAATAAATGAACTAATGGAGTTATATGGAATAAAATAGCAAGCGCAAAATAACATAAAAATGGAAAATCCAAACTTTCCATTTCAGAAAGTGCTCTAGGAAATATTTTTGAACTTCCTGAATTGGGTTCTTTTTATTTTTTCTTTTGAAGCAAATTTAACCAAAATCAATACATTTCTGTCACATTTAGCTTTCAATGAATTGGCATTTTCCAGTGAAATTATCAGATCATTTCCAATCCCTCAATTGTAAAGGAACAATTTTTGTCTTCAGAATGCAGGAGCATTAAAAAACTGATTGTGCCAGACACCAATAGAATACTTTACAAAAAATATTTTTATTAAAGCATAGATGATTTGGCGTTTTGTTTAGTGAACTGTCCAATATAACGTGTTCTTAGTGTAGATCATTCTTATCCGGAAATGTTTACAATCCTTTTGTTTTTTCTTTATTCCATGCCTAGTGTAATTGGTCCTAGTCTCTAGGCACTAAAGTAATACAAATAATAAATTTATAATATTATTTATACAAATAATAAACTAATAATATCATAAACATTTAAGGGGACTATGACCGAACTAAAAATCTATGGCAGTTTATTTTGAGGATGCTTAATAAAACTATACAGTATTAACAGGCTACCAGGTCAATAAAATGCATTCCAGACATCTGCTTTTAAATGGCTTTATGCTGTCACTAACATTTTTATCCTCCATTTTGTAATTCTATATATGTATATAATTGTGTTTCCAATAGATTATTATTCCTATAGTTTAATTAATAATGTTTTAGACAGATAAATCATTTTCAACAGACCCTTATGCTGTACATACATTAAGCAAAATACTTGTACAAAGAAATCACTAGGACTCAGATTAATTGTTTGACCCCAACAAGAATAAATGATTGGCCATGCATACCTTTAATTAAAGAGCTCATGTAAAGTAACTGAAGTAAGGCATAACAGCAGCAGCACTTAATGCTGATACTGTCTTAATCTATTTTTATATCTTTGTCAAGTAATCGTATCTGACACTGTAAACATGCAATTTCTTGAGTATAATTTTATAGATATTTATATGCTAACAAAAGGACTATATTATTTTCTTGGAATTATGATGTAATAAGTAGGAATAAGGCTATGAACAAAAAATACAATATTTATTTAGAAAAAGGGTATCTCATAGCTCTTCACATCATGGGGCAGGAAATTTGTAAAGTTTCTTTATCCCAGTGACACCAATAGAAGTGCTACTTGAGTTAAGATTTCAGCAGCTGGCCCAAAATAGTCCAATAAATGCAAAGTGTAGCAATGTAGCAAGCCAAACAAAAATAATTAAATATCAACACAAGCAAATAACAAACAGTACCTATACATTCTTGTATGTAGGAATATGTACCACAGTATAAATACTAATGTAAAGAAAAAAGCAAGCTCCATTTCACCATCTGTTTTCTCTTTTATGCCCATGCACCCTGTTCTCACAGAAAAGAAACAAGCAGCTAAGGTAACCTAAAAGTGGAAATAACCCAGGGTCTTAAAGGTGGGTACTTACACTTGAGCGTTCTTTAAGGTTTTTTAGAGCAGGACCAGGCAGGTGGCATGAGCTTATGCTACCAGGCAGACTGACAAATAGAGTGTGATTCCCAGTGCTCCAATGCTAGTTGAAAGTTTCAATGTCATGTCTCAGGCCTGATCATACTACTGCATGCCTTTTAAGAGAGACTATTTCATTACAAGCAGCTGATGCCTCTTCCCAGGAAACCCATGGTAAGACACTGTTGGTATGTTTTTGTGATAAGAAGCCAGATTTTACCCACATAGAAATCCATAGGAATTTTCCCATGGAGCTCAGAGGGAACTAGGGTTGCACTTAGATTTTCATACTAAGGCACTGGATTGCTATTAAAGCCCTTTAAACATGCTTAAATGCTTTGCAAAGTATGTGTGGAGGTCCTCGAATATAGCTCAATAGAAATGTTTTGCTGAACAAAGGCACTGATCCATAAAGAACCTATAGGGATTTTGATGTGATATCAATGAGCAAACTAGGCAAATGGGGCAGACAAAATGGAAACAGTAAATGCAAAAACTCTGGTTTCCGTTATGACCAGTGGATGGATCACATGTGCGTGTTCGTATAAAACTGAGAATCCTTATAGTTCTCCCTTACAGGTAAGAATCTAAATGTATCTAGTGAGTTGTAATAAGCGATGTCTAACACTGCATTTTCTTCAAGGGAAACGATTAACAAATCCATCATTTTGTGAATCTGATCTCAATTTTTGGAAAGAGTTCCACATAGACAGATAGCTGTACTTGCAAAGAGGCTGGTTGTGTTTGATGGTGCTCCTCCTAGCCAAAAGGGGCACAAGGGCTTGACCGGTTAATTTCTGTGTCCATTTTATTCTTGACTTTTCCGCTGAGACTACAGTTGCATCTCTGATTACAGTGAGCTTTAACTCAGTCAGAGATATGTAGCTGCTTAATTAGTACTGTTTCAGTATGTTCTACATGTAGGCTCAAATCTAGCTCCTCCTTTAACAGAGTTAGAGAGCTAACTTTAGCTGCATAAATGGCATTTTGGCCCATGTATAGATTTTAGATCCTTCTACTCCTGTGCAATTCACCTCTCCCTTCTGAGCATGGGAAGGGATCCACTCTGGCTACTTAAATGCTCTGTTGTGATCCTACTCCCCTAAGGTGTGTCATTGATATGTAAGTACCTGTTAATTACAGAGGCTGGGGACAGGTGTCACCTTTGTGCCAACATAAAAATTGTTATGGCAGCACAAAGACCAAGCAAATGGACATCCATGCCCATTGTTGCTCCACAAATGCCCACAATTTGTGGCTGTGACATAAATGGCATAAATTTGTGCTGCTTTTTTATGGTAGATGTTGACTAGTGACCACAAGATCAAGAGGAGACTAGACAGTCACCTTGCTGGGGTCACCTGACCCCCAGGTGTCTTTCCTGCCTAGTGCAGGGGGGCTGGACCTGATGGTCTTGCGAGGTCCCTTCCAGCCCCTTACAATCTATGAAAGTTCAGGATCCTGCACTTAGAATGGAAAATCCCATGCATTAATACAGACTGGGGGCTTACTGGCTGGGAAGCAGCTCTGCAGAAAAGTACTTGGGGGTTACAGTGGACAATAAGCTGAATATGAGCCAACAGTTTGCCAAGAGGCTTAAGGCATCCTGGGCTGCATTAGTAGGTGTGTTGCCAGCATGTCAAAGGAAGTGATTAATCCCCTCAATTCATTACTGGTGAGGCCACAGCTGGAATACTGTATTCAGTTTTGGGCCCCCCACTACAGAAAGGATGTGGACAAATTGGAGAAAGTACAGTGGAGGGCAACAATAATGGTGAGAGGGCTAGGGCACATGACTTATGAGGAAAGACTGAGGAAACTGAGCTTATTTAGTTTGGAGAAGAGAAGACTGAGAGGGGATTTAATAGCAGCTTTCAACTACCAGAAGGAAAGTTTGAAAGAGGATGGAGCTGGACTGTTCTTAGTGGTGGCAGATGAGAGTATTGCTCCTTGTTCTGTCAAGTTGAAGCAAGGGAAGTTTAGGATAGATATTAGGAAGAATTTTCTCATTAGGAGGGTAGTAAAACACTGCAACAGGTTACCTGGAGAGGTGGTGGACTCTCCATCCTTGGAGGTTTTCAAGACCTAGCTAGACAAAACTTTGGCTGGAATGATCTAGTTGGGGATGGTCCTGCTTTGAGCAGGGAATTGGACTAGATGACTTCCAGAAGTCCCTTTCAACCCTAATTTTCTATGATTCTACTTTATCATGGGAGCCCATGGACAACCTGCAGCTGCCCGCATTCCTAGCGCCCCTGGGCAGGTTCTCCTGGGGCTTTAGGGCCCTGATTCCTCCTGAATAGGAACTACTGGGGTGTTCAGGATTGGGTTCCTGAAGTCTTAGGAGTGGTTGCCCTATGTCTCTATTTGCAGAGGCTTGCCCAGGGATTCTGACTTGTGGCATATCTGCAAATGAGGAAACCCCAGGTTTTCCCACATGCAGAGGTACACCCGGCGATTCTGCCTTGGGGCACATCTCTGCTTCTGACTTGCAGAGTTTGCCACGTCCAAAAAACTCATCCTTACCAGTATTTTAGAGGTAATAAACCAACCAAAACAATGTGATAACCCCCCAGGGGAGAATACAGTAACTAAATGGACTCTACTCCAACACTGAAGTGCTTTCAGTCCAGTATCAAAACACATAAGGTGCACATTTTCACAGGAGCTGACATGAGTGATCTTAGAAAAGTTTATTAAGGAGGCCATCCTTGAGGGACTGGCCCAGGCTAACATCCTAAGGGATAGTCAGCATGGGTTTGTTGCGGGTAGGTCTTGTTTGACCAATCTCATTTCCTTCTATGACCAGGTGACCTATCACCTG
>NW_017728909.1:587688-598770 GCF_001723895.1 Crocodylus porosus | reverse complement strand
AGGAAGAATTTCTTTACTGTCTGAGCCCCCAAGGTCTGGAACAGTCTGCCAGCAGAGGTGGTTCAAGCGCCTACATTGAACACCTTCAAGAGTAAATTGGATGCTTATCTTGCTGAGATCCTATGACCCCAGCTGACTTCCTGCCCTTTGGGGGCTGGACTCGATGATCTCCCGAGGTCCCTTCCAGCTCTGATGTCTATGAAATCTATGATCTTGCCATGTTGCCAATAATGATTGAACTCAAAAGGAAACCCCAGCAAGAAATCCCAGGTTAAAAGCATGATCTGGGCAAACTACAGGATGGTCTGACCCAGGGGTGGGCAAGATGTGGCCCGCTGGCCAGATGCAGTCCAACAGGCCATTCTCTCCAGCCTGTGGGGCCCCTAAAAAATTTAGAAAATTAATATTTATCTGCCCCTGGCTGCCTGTCATGTGGCCCTCGATGGCTTGCCAAAACTCAGTAAGCAGTCCTCTGCCCGAAATAATTGGCTACCCCGGTCTGACCTGAGCAGAGTTTTTAGACAAATTAGGATAAGAGCTGCCTCCCTCAATGGTGGAAGAGTTCAAGGAAAAAACAGGTGGCTTCGCATAATAGCTAAACAAAATTGTGCAAGTTCTAAGACGACTGGAGAAGACAAGGCAGCCATAGGGTATCCTCTAGATCTATGATATTAGAGAAGGGAACTAAAACCTAAATGCTACTGTTGAAGAAAGGAAACAGAGAATTAGAGCTCAACTAGCAATATCATACAAAAATTTTGCAGAGCAAAGAAAAACTGAATAAACAAACAGTCAAAACACTGAATACAACTGATTAAAAACAACATTAACAGGATACATGGTATAATAAACAAATAGACTATGAAACAGGAAAAAGCATCTGTGACTAAAGTCAAAAATAGGCATCTTCAGACAGAGGCAAAAGTAGTTGCACACAGAGAGCAGGAGCACAGTGAGGACCTTTACAGACACAATCTACATATTGATCCTAACATCTGCAACAGTCTAGCAAGTGAATAATGCAGAGAAGAGGATTTGTCTATATTCAGAAAAGCCAAAGAAGTCTGAAATCTTAAAACGGTAAATCAGGATGAATAGACAGTATATCTGCTGAAGTGCGAAAAATGGGAAAGGTGTCATTGTTGTAAAATTGTTACAAATTGTTACAATATATGCAGTGTGATCAGGCAGTCAGAGAGGTGACCAGTGGGCCACCTATGGAAATCATTCCATGTTCCCCAGGGAACCTTCAAATGTGAAAAAATATACTACAAACATAGATGCCAAGTATTACCATGCATCCTTCCAAACAAGCTAGGTTTCAAGTAGAAATCTTACCTGGAGAACAACAAGCATGCTTCAGAGCTGAACAACAGGAAAGATCATCTCCTTAAGAGCACAGAGTGAAACATACATAGAACACCACAGACTCCAAGAAGCATGGAGTCCATCCATGGCAAGGTGTATTATGGGTAAGAAGCAAAACATTAGCAAATGAATAGTGACAGCCCACTGCAATAACCCAGTCATTGCAGATTAGCACACCAAGTGACTGATTCCATGAAACAGTTGGAATCAGACAGGGATTTTGCTTATTGCTATGTTTGTTCAACTCTTTGCCCAGAATGTATTGTGTCAGAAGTCATCAAAGAATTTGAAAGGGACAGCTAGCAGTCGGAAGAAGATCTGTAACTTTGATTTTGAAAATGATATTTATTTGATAAGAACAGAACTGCAACTAGTAAAGCCAACAGGAAGCCTAAATAATCCTGCATGAAAGTTAGCACAAATGCAAGTATCTTAATGTTTGTGGGAAATTCTATATCCAATCAGAAATTTACACCAAAGGTAAGAAAATCAAACCAGTGGATATATTCAAGTACCTCAGAACTTCTATAACAAAAGATAGAAAATGGAAAGCAGAATTGCTGTTATGACTGTAACGTAACTAACAAAACTGAAAGGAAGCTGGAGAGACAAAAACATGAAATGCATCTAAGACAGAACTTCTTAGAATGACTGAGTTCTCAAAAGGATTGAAAACATGGATTCTTACAGCAGCAACAGGATAATAAATCCAAGGTTTTGAATTCTGTTGTCTCCAGAGAGTTCTGTAGATACCATATAGCATATCTATGGACTTAGAACTCTATTAGAGAAGCAGCAACTCAATAATTGAATTATTTCAGCTCCTAGTTGCAACAGTAGGAAGACAGGACTGCTTTGGCCACATGACCAGAATAACAGCCCTAGCAAACACAATTCTTCAGGGAACAACTGAAGAGGAAAGGAAGAGAGGTCACTCAGACACAACTTGGCACAAAAATATCACCTTCTAATGGGATTCACAGGCAAAGCCTCTCGAAGCCATTGAAGAGTAGGTTGAGATTACAATTAGTGTCATAGAATCATGCCCCACTGACCGAGTCACTCACAGGATAGAGAACAGAGGTTGTCATTTCTCCTAACAGTAGGGGCCAGAGGTATAAATGCTTACTAGTGGTCTAAACCAGAGTTTCTCAACCTGTGGGTCACAACATAAAAGTGGATTGGAAGAATATATGAAAGAGTCACAAACAAGCTTTAAAAATGGATTCTCTTTTGAAGGAGAAAAACATGGGCAACCGTGTTTCCCCTTGCAGGCTGGCAGAGTTCCAGCCTGCAAGGGACTGCTTTGAGCTGGGGGGAGTGAAAGGAGGGTGATCAGACGGGCATTATGTGCATATGTGTGCACAGGCATGCACATGGGAGCCAGGCAGCATGGACAGCAGCTCCTGCAGCCTCCCACAGGTAAGTCTAGGGGGCAGGGGATGGGACATAGATGGCACACTGGGGAGACAGGGGGAGCAGAGGTCACACATTGGAGAGGCATGGGGGGGCACATGCTCCCCCCTCTCCCCCAGATTTGTACACCCACAGCAGGCATGGGGCTGCAGCCTTGCTGGACTGGCACAGGCAGAGACACCTCTGGCCCAGTGGACAGGACCCAGCGTGGGACAGTGAAGCAGAGTGGGGTAGCGAGACTCATTATTGCTGCCACCACTGCTGGGCCCCCCATGCCAGCCATGCTGCCAGCAGCATATGGACTAACAGACTTGGGGGATGCACTGCCCTCACCTCCTCTCACTGCCAGCCGCTCGGGCGCCGGATCCTGGCTCTATCTCACCATCATGATCTGGCCACTGCCACTGTGGCTCTCCTCGGGCCACCCCGGAGGGGAAGTGGGGTGGTGGGCAGCATGGGTGGCCTGAGGGAAGCTGCAGGAGCGGTGGTCGGGGGCTGGCAGCTGGGTAAAGCAGAGGCCTGGACTGAGATTGGGTGGTGGTGGGAGGAGAGGGGTGTGAGTGTGTGCGTGTGTGTGCGTGCGTGTGTGTCATCCATTACACCTTGCATTGCTTGTGGCATAGCTGTTGCAGGAGTCCGGGTGGCAGAGGAGGCTTCAATGAGTTTCACTATCCCACTCTGTTCTCCCACATCGAGTCCCACCAGGGCAGCTCCTGCCAGTGCCAGTCCGGCCAGGCTATAGCCTTGTGTCTACTGTGGGTGCACAAATCTGAGGAGAAATATGCACCCCCCCACCCCTTCCCACACACTGGGGAGCTGGAGCCTGGGAGCAGTGGGTCAGGAGTGAGGGCTGGAGGAAGGGGGGGGCTTTGAGTTGGGAGTGATGGACACTGGCAGGGCCAGGCAGTTGTTTTCTACGTCAGGACTGACCATCAATATTTACAAATGGGACTTGATACAAGAAAGGTTGAGAACCACAGGTCTAAACCATAAAATTAATTTTCCCTCGTTTATATGTACCCGAGATGACTCTGCCTTTCTCTTCTTTTTTACAGGCCAAATTCTTGTCCCACATTTTAGATATCTCTATCATCACAAAATGCACAAGAATTGCTATTATTTGCTCCAGGCTTATGCAAAGCAAGAGTGGCTGTTGTTGTTTCACTTCCATATATGCTTCTAAACTCCCTTTCTTGTTTTACTGTGGGGATACCACAAGCCCCATGAGTCATCAATTTCTTTTAATTTTATTAATTATTAACAGTTCCTTGACAGATTAAACTTCTGATCTGCCTAACAGCAAAAGCCTTTCAAATATATTTGCATGTCTGTAGTAGTCTTGGAGTGAAGCTGCAGTTCTAGAGTTTTGCATTTCTTTTTGAATGCAGTGCATTCTTCTTCAGGTCTCCTGCATTTGAAAGCTTGTCTATCCCAACCATGCAGTTGGTCCAGTAAAACATATCACCCACAAAAATCCTGGCCTCTGTGCCTGTCTGTATGCTTCATCTCCATGTAGGTGCTGCTCCTTGTTGGTAACCTAGGGGAATTTTACAGCTCTGGAGCCTGGCTGGCGTTTTATAGCTCTTCCTCCCCTAAATACCAGTCTGGGCCAGTCAAGGCTAGACTGGAGACAGCTCTCAGAAGATGCCAGCTCTTCATCCACTACAGAAAAGTAACAGAGCAGCAGTTCTCAAACTCACCACCGATTTAAAAGGCTACAACTTTAAGTACCACCAGCAATTTTTTCAGTTCAGTCTGAAGTACCACCAGAAAATGTTTGTCATATAAAGTAATTATAATAAAGCTGTTAACGCGGACCACTGGTACCACAGATGGGGAACCGCTGTAATGGTGCCATTCTGCTGCAAAGCACTAAGAAAAAGCAGAATGTTTTTGGCACTGAAATCTCTCTGGGTTTCTCTAGTGAATCAAATCTGCCCACCTCCCCCTGCTAACAGGCTGAACACCCTTGAAAGGATCGCAAGGCAGCGCAGGAGCCCCCGGTCGAGTCCCAGTGCTCTAGGCCAGTGGGCTCCAAACGTTTCTGGTCGTGCAGCCCTATCAGTTAAAAATTTTTGAGCATGCACCCCCAGTATACCTATGTTTATTGGGGGCGCCACTGTCAACCCCTCGGTTGTGCAACTCCCACTTTTCCCTCAGGGTACCTCGCGCACCATACGTGAACGTGACCGTCTGACATACGGACCAAGTGAGGGCGCCAGTGTCAATCCGTATATTAAATATTAGTAAAGCTTAATTTCTTATTTTTTTAGATACAAAATACATATAAATAGAAGATCTAATATTTTCTTCCCGCCCCCCACTTCGGAGACCACTGCTCTAGGCCCTAGCCGCCTGCCAGGGGCTCCCCCGGCGGCTGGGACACGGCGGGGCGTGGAGGAGCTGACACACCTCGGGGCCACCTTGGGCAACCCCCCACGTTCCTTCCGGGTCGGGCCCCGCCCCTCGCCCGTGACGTCACAGGAGTCCCAGGGCTCCGGCCGGGTGCGCCGCGATGTCGCTGCCGCCGGGCGCCCCGGCGGGGTCCCTGCCCCTCGGCCGCCTCGGGGAGCCGCTGCTGCGGCGGCTCAGCGCCCTGCTGGACCGCGCCGCGCCGGGCAAGGGCTGGAGGGACCTGGCGCAGCGGGCGGGGACCCACGGCAGGGTCCGGCTCAGGTGAGGCGCGGGCGGAGCGAGGGGCCACCTCGCCTCGTCCTCTTTTCTCGTGGGCCAGCGAGCCCCAGGTGCTTCCGGCCCCCAGGGAGGGTTGTGTGGCTTGCGCTTAGAAACCCTCCGGGGGCTGGGGGCTGGCAGCCTTCCAGCCGTGGCCCCTTTCCAGGGCTGCCTCCTCACAGGTTGTTTTCATAACATCTGACCTAACTCCTCCTTGCTGCCGATTCAGTCCGTTTCTTCCCCTCCTTCCTGGTAGCAGGTGTGGAGAGCAGCTGATCCTTTACCTGTTGGGTCATTGCCGGCCCGAAAGGGGACTCAGGGGGGTGTGGGGGAAGGTTGTCCTCGCTCCTCACACTCCAGTCATGGGGGGATGGTTGCTATCATGCCTCCCACCTCTGCCCTTTTCTAGCCTCCACCCCAGTTCCTCCAGCCTCCCCCCATGGAGCCTGCTGTGTCCTTCTTGCTACTCTCCTCCAGCTAGTTTCTTTATATCTTGTCTGGTGGTGCGGTCCAAAACAGGATGTATTACACCAGGGTCAGCACGAAGTAGAGTGAACATGTTTCCTTATTTGAAGCATGTGCACATATGTTAAAGAGCCACAGCTTTGAACTATAATTATTGTTCTCAAGTCTCCAGCCACAGTAGTGTGGTTGTACTGAAGAAAGCACCTTACCAGTTAATGGAAATGAATTGTTCTTGGGTAAAAGAACTTTCAGTGAAACTTTCTTGTGGTGACATGTGACTTGATATAATCTTTCCATCAATATGTTCCTCCTCTAGTTCTTTGTGTTTTGAAAATTGTTGTTACAGTCTTCTCTGATTAGAGAGAGCTCTGAGGGCCTAAAAATGAAGGTTAAATGTATGAGTCTCTTTACATCCGGGCACTACAGATTTACAGTAGGACGGAGTTGTGTATTGGCAAGTGGCAAACCTTGCCTGAATTTACTCTTAAACTATTGAATATCTTAAAGATCTTACCATCAGCACAGAAATGCAAAGTCTTCCTGGAACCATAGGTGAAATCCTGAGTGGGTGACTCATTCTTTACTTGTTTCTGAAGTAGGTGTGCCGTAAGTGGAAAGGTAGCCTGTGACCAGCTTTTTGGGTGAGACTGAAAAGTGAAGTCCTGCCTACATGTTTAGGAGCCTACCTGATGTATTTGGGTAGAAAAGATACACAGATCCCTTGTTGTGCTGTGTTAACTGATTCATTTAGTTTTCACCTTCTACTTCAAGCGGTTTCATTTAAGCCACAGTATGTGACTTATACACAGATTACAACTGCTTTGGAATCTGATTGGGATTGGGATTGAGATAAATTGGGGGCATCAGAGAGATGGCTGGCATCTTGAATCTGGTCTGCAGAGCCATATCATCTGGCCTGCAGGGCTCCTGGGAATCCAGGCGCATAGGGCCCACTGCTGAATTTCAGGATGTGGAGGTCTGTTGGGGACTCACGTCAGTGGTGGTGGAGTGAGCGACAGCTAAATTAATCCCCGTACCTTCCTGAACTGACACAGTCCTGCTTGCACAATGCTTCTATTGCTCGTCCAGTCACTAGAGATGAGTCCATGGACTTCCTGCTTTCCCTGTGGGTAGGTTAGGGTGTTATGTCTCATAGTTGGGTCAGGGCTGACTGTAGTTTTGCTAATAGAGAATGAATTTGTATAAAATGGCTTGGATGGGGATGATCTTGCTTCATGCAGAGTGTGAACTAGGTGACATCTGGAGGTCCCTTCCAGTCCTACTTTTCTATGATTCACCTTGAAAGGAGCCCTGGGGTCTAAATGAGTTTAACACCCCTGTTCAGCATGCTTCCAGAAGACATAAAGGATTTCCCAATGGGTTATAATCCAGTTCTTAAAGAGGATTAGAAATGTACATTGAGAAGACCCTTTACATGATTGGTTTCTTTTTCATGCTTGCAGTTCTCTGGATTTGGAACAATGCTCTCTCAAAGTCCTGGAGCCGGAAGGAAGCCCGAGCTGGAGTCT
This sequence comes from Crocodylus porosus, assembly GCF_001723895.1. Classification (NCBI taxonomy): domain Eukaryota; kingdom Metazoa; phylum Chordata; order Crocodylia; family Crocodylidae; genus Crocodylus; species Crocodylus porosus. The sequence goes on along the minus strand of NW_017728909.1, from coordinate 591,319 downwards.
TCTGAGACTAATGGGTGAAAGGGGCTGCACTGTGCTGGAGCTGGTGGAATTCTTGCAGGCCCTGGAACACACAGAGGCTCTCCAGTGCCTTAATCCCCCAGGTCAGTTCTGGTTTTATAATGCATCACTTGCCTTTGCTGGAAATCATCTTGAGATGTGTGTGTTCCTTGGGGAGTAGAAGAATTTCTCGCTAAACATAGCAAAAACTACAGGCGAGTTTCTAGTTAAACGTTGCAAACATTTCTGCTTTGGAAATCAAATCAGCTTCCATAATCAGTGTGTTTCATTCATTAAGTGTCTTTTGAAGTTATTTTTTTAAATAGAATATCCAGAGTGATTAACTTGCTTGGAACAGAGGAAGCAAAACGGGGTTGGAAAAAATCTGTTGTGAAGTGTGCGTGTCCTTTGAGAGCAGAGATGGGCAATTTGGTTACTTATTTCTCTTAAAAGTTGGCTTTTACTACTGCAGTTAGAGCCACACAGCTTTGGGAACCTGGTTTCTTCCCATCTTATATCAAGGAGATCCAGCCTAGGTTGTAACTTCCTGCCCCTGTGCACATTGTTTTTCCTGGGGTGCATATGAGTTTTGAACCCAAGCCTCCCTTTTTGAGTACTGCAAAAGCAAGGACAGAGAAGAATATATACCCTGATGTAATTTCATTAGCTCTGAATGCTGATCATAAATTACACTGGAAATGGGAATGACCAGGGGGGCAGCTGTTTTGGAATAGTTTACAGAGTAGGTGGCTGTAGCTGTGCCTTGGCCCTGTACGGGGGAGCAAGCACAGGCCTGCTGGCTTGTGGTAAATGGCTATCCTGTAAGGCACTTGGGTAGATGAAACCCAACGTGGTGATATTTACATTGATTCTTAGGTAAATGCTCACTGGGTTGGATGGCTCTTCTGTTTTAGGAGCTTGTCATCTGTCTGTTGTAATTTTTTTTCACGCTTGTGTGACACTGGTTACACTGCCATAAATGTTTCATCTGCCTGTGCTCAGTCACTTACCACTTACTAAGTGGTATTTAATCTGGTTTTCTGTCTATGCTGCTGGCATGACCTCCTCATTGAGGCATACCTTTGCCTTCTCAGGGTGAGAAGCTACTACTGAAATGTGTCATGCCTTCTGCCTGCTTTCAGGTACAGAAATGGATGTTGCTTTAATGCAGGTGGCTGGAACAGGTTGTGATTCTGTGCTGTATCCATGCTTTGGCAACAGCTGGAACAGTAACTGTTGAAAAACATGAGAAGCATGCAGAATTACTTGTGTCAACTGAGTTTTTAGGCTGAGGGTCTTTTCACATAGACCCATGGAAAAGCAGACAAGTTGGCCAAAATTTTGCTGTAAAACGGTTAGTAGAGCAGCACAAGTTGGTGCAATGCTAAGAACAAAGGGGCAGCCTTCTAGCAATCTTAGTGTCTACCCCATGTTAGGGCAGTACCAGTGTGAACATGCCTAAGTGGATATGACCTGGGAGTACCTTAGCAGTGTGGCTGCCCATGCCCTGCTTAGCTAAGTGAGGTGTCTGGACTCAGGTGAAGTCTGCAGTTAGACCCTGAGTTGCATGTAGATGGCCAGTGATGTTTTCAAATAAGTGACTAAAAATAGGTAGTTGATTAGTCATGTTAGTCTGAAATTGAGCAGGGTGGCACCTGAGACTAACTGGTTCTGAGAGACATGAGTTTTCCTGGGGAACAGCTACCTTGTGAGATGCTAGGAGTTGTCCATTTCCTCTAAGGTGCAGCCCTGCCCTGCCCTAGCTTTTACCAGTTATTCGCTCAATTATGCATTTAAATCAGCAGTGAAACAGGCTTACGCCAGCAGTCAGCAACCTTTTAAGGCTATGTGCTGGATTGATTTTGACACAGTTTGGGCCAAAAGAGGCTGCTGATGCTTTTCCCTGTGGCAACAAGTGGTGAACAACTGCTGCTGAAGCCCTTATGTCCAGGGATTAAATGACTTTGTGAACTGCATCCCATGGGCCATAGGCTACCAACCCCTGGGTTAAGCTGAGGACGGTTGGAGGGCGTTGTCCTCGCACATGTGAAACTGAATTCAGCATTTGTGAAGAATCTTTGTGATCCTGGTGGTTTTTCTGACTTAGTGACACACTGGTGGTTTGCTGGGTGGCAGCTGAGAGACTACTGCTTTGAGCACAGCTGTCTTTACCATGTAAAGGGACTTGACTGTTCCTTCCATCTTGAAAATGAAGAAAAGCTGTTGGTTTCACTGAGGTCTGTGATTGTTTTGGGTTCTGAGATTCCTCTGATGGCTGCTATTAGCACTGTCCAGTATTTCATCATTTTGTAATCTAGCAAGAACCCTCTACCCATCACAGCAATTTAGACTGCCTGTTGGTCTACTGGGGCACTTGTACACATGACATGGTTTAATCCTCATTAAATTAAATTAAATGGACTCTGGCACCTCTATTCTTGTGATGCATGGGAAATTCTCAGTGTCACCATTTATAAAGCTTTGCCACCGTTTCCTCTTTTAAATTCATCTTTGGAACCTTCTCTGATGTCAGCAAACCACTCATGTCCAACCAGGACTTCTGCTTTCCTGATAAACTATATTCTTTTGTTACCTCATTTTACTAGTATATCTCTGCCCAGTACATATGTTATGCCTGTTGTTTTCTGTGCGACCTGCAGATAATCTTGCCCCAGAGAACTCATGATCTTCATTGTATTGTAGATCTTGTACCGCAGGTAACAATGGGCTACTTACTGGGACTCCATTTGTATTCCTAGGTGCTATAGAACTAATGGGGGCTTAAACTGAGTCTATTGAACCCAACCATATTTTATGGTTATCAGGTACAAAATCATAGAATTAGCTACTTAGCCACTGGGAAAAATAATATAATAGCAATAGTGGGGAAAATCAGAGGTGAACTTTTACCTTCTAACTTGTAAGGTGCATTGGGTTTTCTATAATGCTTTTGAAAAATACTGGGCCCAGTTCTGTTTTCTTATGTAAATTGATCAGTTGTGTGTTGCCTTAATATCTCAAGTCCTTAAACATAAGAGAAACACTTGCACAAAGAATAATAATGCTATCTAAATAAAAACGAATCTAATTTAGTTACCCTGCGCTGCTGCTTAAATGGGCTGCAATGGAATAATTGTGACATAGTAGACTTACTGGCTGCTTACATATGTGAAAAAAAACCAAAACAAAATGGCCCTTTACTTTTAACTCAGTGTGCCCCCTCCCTGAGCCCAGCACATGCCCAGAAGAGGCATCACGTTAGTTGGACCTGGCTCACCCAACATCTGTATAGATCAGGCACTTCAACGGGGCCTTTTTGGCACTTTTATCTAACAGCTGATTCAATTTTCGGTCCTTGTGCCTGCGCTGTTCAATTTCTTCATCAGCGATTTGGGCAACGGGGTGAAAAGCACCCTGTTTAAATTCACTGATGATGCCAAAATTTGGGCTGAGGTGAGCACGCTAGTAGGGAGGGAAAGATTGCAGCAACATCTGGATAGGTTACAGGAGTGGGCTAACATAAACAGGATGCGTTTCAATACTGACAAGTGCAGGGTGCTGCACTTAGGCAGTAGAAACCGGCAGCACACTTATAGAATGGGAAACTCCCTTCTTGAGAGCACGGAGGCAGAAA
>NW_017728909.1:584240-587246 GCF_001723895.1 Crocodylus porosus | reverse complement strand
GAGGCTTGATGCCTACCTGGCTGGACTTATTTGAGTCCAGTTTTTCTCCTGCCCAGGCAGGGGGTCGGACTTGAAGATCTACAAGGTCCCTTCGACCCGACTTCTATGATTCTATGAACATATCTACTTTAAAGCAGAACTACTTACTGTATCCAAAAGAAAGGTAAGGTGAAGTGTGTAAGGAGATAATTGAGTTTCCATAAGAGTTTAAAGGAAATTGGGGTGCTGAATGAACACACCAAAGTTTGGTCTATGCCAGAAATTGTCAGTGGACACTGCTTTCTAGTAATAGTGTAGATTCCTGAAACTTTTCTGTGCTGGTAAGACACCTTAATGCAAGTGCAATTGTAGTGGCACAAAAGTGCCTTTTAGTATTAATAATTTTGCTTATCAAACTGGTAAATGTCTTCTTACCAAATGCACTTTTTGGATGGTATAAGCTACTTTCACACTTGAAGAGTATATTTATACCTGCAAATCTTTTCTGCTTAACCTCTGGACTGAGCGAAGGACACTGTGAAGTAGTGAGTAGACAACAAAATGGGTGGTTTATTTTTTAAAGGAGAAGGAATATCACTTCTGTGATTGTGGGAACAGACAATAAATTGTGATTTGCTTATACTCAGGGGTCTGCTTAAATCACAGAGAAACGAAACAATTTTTGCAGGTTGGTCGTGATATAAATAGTAAATTCCATGGATATTTCCTGGATGTGCTCATAAAGGATATACAACAAAGTAAATGTTATGTAGAGTTGTATGAAAAGTTTAGAAATATTGATTAGTGGTCCTGTCCTCCAAATTTATGCTCCCCCCATCCCCAGGCAGGCTGTGAAGCTGTCCTCTGGTTCCCACTGGGGCACAAGCATTTTATTTTTATTAAGTTTTTATTTTTTAAATTGATTTTTGTGGAAATCACGTTTTTTTGCGTTTTTTGCTGAATTGCAAATTGAGCAGGCCCTTACTTCTATAAACTAAAACAGTTATATTAGGAACAAATTAATCATTTGGGATGATTTTGCCTGTACTTACTAGACAAAAGTAGGCATGTAAATGCTTTGCTGCATTTCTTTCTCAGGATTACTGCTGCAAGGCCATGAGATGTTTGGTCATGAGTAGACATGAACTCTGAATAAACTTAGGTTTCTTAGGAATGTGCACGTAGGTAAGAATCATAAATCAGTAGCTTACCACATTGCCTGGGGTTTCCTAGCGGTATGGTCTCAGCCTCTTGTTTGTTCTCCTGTTTCTTTTGCACAAGAAACAGTGGAGCAGGGCCCAGTTGTCATTTCTAAGAGATTCTGTTTGAAATGCACCATATCGAGAGTACACTTCTGGTATTGGAGCTAGGAAGCAACAAAAAATATGTGATTGATCCTGATGCTTTTTGATAGCTGGTAAGTAAATGAAGAAGAGGATTCTTTTCTTTCTCTCTTTAGACGTTGTGACAGAGGAGCTAAGGAACAAGAATGGCTGTTAGACGCAGCCTTGAGGATTGTTAAAAGTCAATCGCGTTAACAGCTACCTCATCTAGATGATGCTGGTATGCTGTCCTCAGCCAGTCCTGCCAATCATCTCAGGCAGGGGTGTCTTCACTGTAGCGCTAACTACTATCATTTATGCTTGATTTAAATCTTTTTTTCCCAGTTTGAGTGAGAGGAGCCAGCTTGTGAGTAGCACTTGGATTGCTGCGTCCAGTTCAGGGCCATACTTGCTCATGTCTCACTTCTGGTTCCCAGAGTTCCAGTGAATCAAGTTATATTAACTCTTTTTCTGGTGTGTTATAGAAAAACTTGTCTGCCTTTACTAAGCACATGAGTAGGGAAAGGTGGGAAGGTAGTAGAGGACTAGCAGTTACTCTTTAGTGGTGGTAGCCAGGATCCGGACTGCAGAGTGGTTGTGGGGGAGCATCACTGAGGGATGTTCTAGCTTGAGTTTTAGCAAACAGCAGCTCTGGCCAAATCGTGAGCTCTCAAACAGTTTGGATAACTAGTTTTAATGAATAATTAAGTTAATAATGAACATTGTTCACAAGTTTCTTTGAAAATGAGGGTGCTGTATAATGAAGATAACAACTAGCATAGTAGCAATTGAGGGCAGGATTTTGATGGCATGTTTCTTACTGTTGGTAATACCTGGTGGTAATACCCAAGGAGAAAAGAGCCTCCTTGATTTATAGGGTCCAGGTTTGTCTGTCCTCTTCAGGTAGGTAGGACTGCTGCTTCAGTTTCCTTTCACAGCTAAACCAAACCCCTTTCTCTTCTTAGGGTAACAAAAATCCAAATAGTATTTTCCTCTGCAGTTTTCCAGGGTCGGTCATTCTCCATTCTGTCTTGTCCAGTTGTAAAATCAATAGAAGTAAATGAAACATCCCAAAAGACTCTCTCCCATGTCTGCCCTGGCAGTTGAACCATTGCCCCATCTGGCTGGGGAGGAACTTGCGGACAGTGATAAGATGCAGTCCAGCCCTCCCAGTCACCTCAGTAAGTCATATTTTTGAAGCAGCAAAGAGGTAGTTCCCCATCAGCTGAGTTTGAACAATTTCAAAGTTGACTGCAGAAATGATTGAGGGAAGGTCCTATTTTAACGCGTAACCCAAGCGTGTAGGAGTCATTATGAGCAGACAAACACAGAAATTGTAAAATAGCAGTTTTTGTCAGTCTTCAGAGTAAAAATCACTCTTTAATAAGACTTCTGCATTTCTTCTTTCAGAAAAGGTCACAGAAACGCAGCTTTTTAAGCCAACCTGAAAATAGAACCGAAGTTCTATAACTTGTATAATGTGAGCATAAGAACAACCATCCTAATAAGTAGACAATTAAGAAATTTGATCACGATTATTTGCACGATTACAAAAATTAGTCACAGTTAATCGTGATTTTTAATTGCACAGCTAAAAAAATCAAAATTATGCACAGAAAAACTTAAAATTATGCATGTACTTTGTATGATTAGGGAGTGGATGTGGGGGGGGAATTTGTGTGGGTGTGGGGAGGATTTGTGAAGG
>NW_017728909.1:571805-583971 GCF_001723895.1 Crocodylus porosus | reverse complement strand
TGCTGGGATCCTATGACCCCAGCTGACTTCCTGCCCTTTGGGCAGGGGGCTGGACTCGATGATCTCCCGAGGTCCCTTCCAGTCCTAATGTCTATGAAATCATTGTTCACCCCACAATAGGATTACTCCCCTTCCCCCCCTCCGCACCCCTGGATAAGCCTTCTGCAGCTCTGTCCCATGATCTGCCCCAGCCCCAAGGTCCCGTTCACCCCTGCCTCACTCCCTCCATCAATGTGGGGGCCTCAGTCTGCCCCCCCCAGTCCCTCTTTCCTCATCACTTCCCCTTCCTTTCCACAGACTTACCTACTGGCCATTGCTCTATACTGCATTCCTGGCCACATGCATAATGTGGCTGTGTGCATTTGGCATCCCAATCTGGCACCAATATATTGGTGCCCCTCTAGAGAGAGTGTGTGTCTGTGTGTGTTACCCCCTACCCCTCTGCCTTCCTGCTATAGTAGCCTGGAGCCCATGCCTGGGTCTGCCCTGAGGCTTCTCTGCACTGTCACTGCTGCCCCTCAGGGTGGCCCAGCGGTGGCGGTGATTGCAGCGGAGCCCAAAATGTGTGATTAATTCATTAAAAAATATTAATGCGTTAATTGGTTGTTGCATTAATCACACACATTAAAGGTGATTGATAGCCCTATTAATTAGCGCATCCATGATGGTGCTTATTTTTGTGCACCCACTGGCTCTTCAAAACAACTATGCTGCATCCATCTTTGAGTTGGCACATGCAAAGTGAGCATGCCTGGCTTTCCTGTAAGGTCTAGAGCAGTGGTTCTCAACAATTTTTTAAACTCTGGGGATACTGATAGACATGTAGGTCCCCACTGTAGCTCTTGGCACTTCACATAAAGTGCTATGAGTTAGAAAGACCCTCCTCCCCCAAACCCAGTAGAATTTGTTGTTGGGTCAGTAGGGGAAGAGAGGTGGAAATGAGCTTCACTTTGAAGCCAGTCCAGTAGAGGAGCCTGCCTGCATCATTTCTCCTCTAGCCTCGCCGCCCCCTCTCCCCCACCCGAATTCCCATGCTATCTGCAGGAAGAGGGAGAGAGAGAGAGCTGCAGGCACGGTGGTTGCCTGACTAGAGCTGGAAGAGGAAGGTGCTAGGGGAGGGATGTGGCAAGTGTTGGCTTAGAAACAGTATTTAAAGGCCTGTTTTTTGGGAATCGGCTTATAGGTATAGATATGTGCATTATGAGGGGTCAAGATGGGCAATAGGGGTTAAATAGATTTCTAAAGAGCTTGGAGATGCACACACAGCTTCTCATGGTCCTGAAAGCAGATGGGTTGTCTAGCACACAAGACCAACGGGTGGACACACAACCTGAGAATTTTGAGGGGCATGGCATAACACGAGATCACAGCCTTCGAAGCAGATAGGTTGTCTAACGCAACAAGGAAACATAGCCTGGGAACCAACTAAGTATGTACCATACTGTCCCATAACACAAGATAAATGACACCAGCAACAAGGCCTCAGATCAGGGGGGTCTAAGTCCCAGTTTTGGGGGAACAGACCAAATTAGGAGAAGGCCTGGAAGGCTACATGGACATGTGACCACAGAGAGACAACCAACCACAAATAGCCACGAGTGGGTCACAACTGAACAGTCATCAGGAGTCATCAAGGGTGAAGGAAAATACAAAAGTAGAGACTTGAGATTAACAAAGAGTCCTACCCATCCCTCCTCTTCCTCCTGGTCCCTCCCTTTGTCCCATCCCTCCCTGTTCCTCCCCATTTTGTTCCCTGAGAGGGGTCCCCATCCCTATCCCCATCCTTTGGGAAGGGTCCCCAAGGCCACCATGGACGGAGGGCATACCAGCAGCCCGTCTCGTTCACCCTACTGGAGTGGGCCTAGGCACTCCCACCTGGCTGTGGGCCTTGGCATCCCACCTCTAGACTGCTGACATGACATACTGACATCTGACACTTAAGAAAGAGCCTCAGAGTGGAGCGTGCATCCTGACCAGATGTACTTTGACTCTGATGACAGCCCTCAGATTGGTAGATATAGAATTGTTTGGCTGTTTGTATTGTTACTTTTTTGTTATTACTCTGTATCAATAAATGTGTCTGTTGTCAGCTGGCAGGTATTGTGGGCAGTCTGAGGGTTGTGCTCGCCTGCAACAAAGGTATAGGGGCTGGGTTCCTAAAATCCAGTGTCGACAGTGAGATGGGGGGCCTCCAATCCACTCCCCTCCCAGTGCGAATTGGGCGAACCCCAGCCTGCATCTCCCCCTCCCTTCTCCCCCTCCCCTTCCTGCAGACAGCACCAAGGGCTGACCCGAGGGAAGCCAAGTCCCTTAAGGTGCTCCACTTTGGAGCACCTTCAGCTGATTGTTCGTTAGATGAGGGTTAATTCATTACGAGATCTGCCTCTTTTAAAGTGCTCTGCAGCCATGTGCATGTGTCATGGCATGGCTATAGATTGCTTTCAGAAGGCTGACTGTGCGACAAGTGTCACTTCTGTCAGCGAAATCCTTGTCAGACTCAAAGCACCTCTCCATAACTTTATGGAGCGTCTCGTTTTAAAACTTTTTTTTTTTATTACAGCTCTTATTTCCTTGTGGAGGGGGCAGACAAGTGGGGGTAGGGGAGCAGCTAGCCAGGGAGAGCCTAAGCCTGTCCTTAACTGCCTATTTCCTCATACCTGAAGCCTGAGCCTTCCTTTATCTGATTATCTCTCACTTTGCTTATCTCCTCACACTTTCCGCTGCACCCTTCCAGTGATCTTGGGGCACTTCAGGATACCTCTCATCCTGGTGGGGAGTTTACTCGTAAAGTTTACTCTTAAATATTTTATTGTGACTTGTGTGGCAAGCTCACATAACTGTTTCTTAGCAGTCTCTACCCAGAGTGAAACTTTGCCTTGCACAAGTTGGCAAAAGAAAGTGATAGCCAAAAGACGACAGCTGGGGACCTGGAAGGGGTTTTGTACATCCAGTTTACAACACTGAGACACAAGTGGCATTTTCCTCTTTGCCTTATTACCTGCCTATCTGTTTTCTGTTGGAAGAAGAAACAGCATCGGTATAAAAACAATCCAGAAACCAAGAGCAGTCTCTTGGCTTCTTTCCAAAAGGAGTCTTCTGATGCCTCTTAAAATGTGCTGTGTAAATAGAGAGCAGGGAGAAATAAAGGAGTAAGTTGAACTTACAGGGGTGTATGTTGTTTCACCCAAAGCACCCAAGTTGATCTTAACATTTAAATAATAAACTAGGACTTTAACTTTTTGTACACTAAGAAAGTCCTGCCCTTGGCAAGAGAGTCTTCACTTCAAGATTCTGTTAAACTTGTGGGTAACAAATAGGGTAACTTTATGATATTTGATATCCAGAACCCTTATTTAATCCTCACAACATACCATTTATACCTGACGATAATAGCTCTATGGAAAATAAAGTATTTGAACGATTGTGGAGGGCAGTCTGTTCACTGCAAAACTATAGTGAGATACATGAGTGTAAAAACAAACAAACAAACAAACAAAAAAAGATAGTTTAACACAAATTGATTTTTCTATGGTGAGTGGTAACCTTTCTTTTTTTTTTTTTTTCCTTTAGGTATAAAGATTGTTGTACAACCAGAACCTATGGCAGTATTATCTGGCCAGATAGTTAAGCTGTGCTGTTGGGCAACTGGGCACCCATTTGTGCATTATCAGTGGTTCAAACAGGAAAAAGAGGTAAAGAAGTGCCAAAAAGTGGGTAGAAGAAATAAGTCGGCCGGCAGCATATCAGTATTTGTAACATTAAAGCAGTGGAGTTCACCTTCTGTTTTCCAATGGCTTGAAGATATGCTTAAGACTCTTTTATTTGTTCTAGAAGTTTCCATATTGGTAATCTTAAATGTCCTACTCTTTAATCTAGTCATAGGAATAATAGAAAAGAAGTTATATTAAAGTTCTCTTATGTCTCATCAAAGTAGTTCAGTTGTCGGGGGGTAATTCATTTTATGTGGCCATAAAATATGAGGACTCTCATCCTGCGAGAATGGTGTCAGCCACGAGCGCCTGAGGATATTTTTTATTAAGAATTAGAGTAATTCCATTTTGCATGGAAGCAAAGGTCAGAATGTGCCCGTTGCTGTGGCACTAGGACCAGCTACAGTTTGCTATAAATGTAATTATTACATTGGCACAGCTGTGTCACAAATATCAGCAATGACCTAGGTGAGGGGCTGGCAACTTGTGGTATGCAGAACCATGGATTTTGGCTTGCAGATGTGTGTCTGGCTGCAGGCACTTGTCCCCATGTTGCCACAGGGGTGGGTCCTTTTGGCCAGCAGCTGTAAGTTTTCTTACCCCTATCCTAGACTGAAAGCAGATAAGAATGTATTCCAGTGGACTCTGAGTGGCATTCCCCAGGAAAATAATTTTGCCCTTCTATCCTTAGTTATCCTGGGGCATATTTCTGTTTTGTTTGGTTTTGGTTTTTAATACACCCATATATGTTTTAACAGTGGTATAAAAGGCCATATTAAAAAGTAATTTTAGATCGTTGTTAGTCCTTGGGGGGATGCATTGAATTAATTTGTCTCCATGTTTCTAAACTGAATGTAGTAATCTCTATTTGATCAACCCATGTATTATTTCTAAATCTCCTCTCGGTTGTGGATCCAAAAATATAAATTATTTTCATGTGTAGCCTTTTCCTGCCACTCAGAATTAATTCTAACAGTTTCCTGTACATAGCTGAGTAAATCTGCTTATGGTGATAACATGAGTGCTGGCTGGAATAATTCTTTGGGAATTGTTTCCAGTTATTTGTGGGAAGGATAAAGACTCTAAACTGAATTCCTGAAACAACCCATACTCAAGAAAAGTGGCTTTAGAAATTGCTGCACAGAGCAATGCCAATTTGCACTTGAATAAAAAATTGCATTTAAGCCATTAAATGCTTTTTCAGGCTTTTTTCTTTTGACAGTTTCAGATGGTCTAAAGCAGTGGTTCTCAACCTTTTTTGTACCAGGACCCATTTGTAAACATTGATGTGCAGTCCTGACCCAGTGCCTCTCATTTCTGACCTGCTGCTACCCACTCCCAGACTCTAGACCCCCAGTGTGGCCCCAAGCAGCCCCTTGCAGGCTGGCACTCTGCGAGCCTGCAAGGGAAAACCTATGGTTTCCCACATTTTTCTCCTTTAAAGGAAAATCCATTTTTTAAGTTTGTTGATCCATTTTTAAAGTTTGTTCACAACCCTTTCGTGTATTCTTGTGACCTACTTTTGGGTTGCGACCGATGGGTTGAGAAACACTGGTCTAAAGAACTGAGAGCAAGATTCAATATTCCTGCCTGCGAGTAATAAATCCGCGAATGTTTATTGTAAACTAGAATCAATCAATCAAAGTTAAGTTTTTTTCTGTGGCTCTCGTGACACAGGTTCCACGTGGGAATTCCCCTGAGCTGGTTTTTAATCCCGTGAATGCAAGTGATTCTGGGTTTTACATCTGTCGAGTGAACAGCGATGCTTCTTTTGTATTTAGTCGGTGGGCACAGCTGGATGTCTGTGATCTCCAAGGAGCATCTTATGGTGAGTTGCAAATGTTTTCCACTATATGCCCTTCTGTGCAGGTCTGGGGCTGGGAAAGGTGAGTGAGATTGGTTTGAGCGGCTTAGAGTAAATACATCTCTAACAAATGCACATCTTTTGTGAGTGTCCCTCTTTGGCTTATCATATAACTTAATTAACTACAGTCCATATGGGGCCATAACACTGTAAAGTAGTAAAGGGACACCTTGCGCTTTAGTGTTTTGTGCTGGCTAAATTGGGAAATTAGGAAGGAAAGTTGGCTCTGCAGAGCTCTTATAAGCAACGTTTTCCATTTATAATCTCCATTAGGTGGAAATGAATGGAGAATGGGCATAGCTTTGACCCCATGCAGTGCTTTAAAGAGGGCCTCTGATTAAGAAAATGAAGTTTCTAAACAACAGGAGGGTTTTTGAGGTGTGTGTGCACTTCCTGGGGACATAATCCCCTCTGGCTGCCTACTCCACTGTCTGACCTCCAAGGGAGGAGGAGCCAATCGGGACTGGTCCCAGAGTCAAGTCTTTGCCCCTTTTGTGAGCAATAGATACAGCTTCTCTGCTCCTCCCCATCCTATCCAAGCAATTTCATTCAGAGGAGGGAGAAGGGTGTGAAGAATCTCTGGAGCTTTCCTTTCTTCTTTCTGTCCTTTCTTTTCCTCTTCTCAGCCTAGAGGGAGTAAAAAGGCTCTTGTTCCACTTGGGTCTGGGAGATGAGGGTAGCTGTGCCTGGAGCCTGTGCAGGGATCCCATGGAAGCTTAATGTATCTTTCAGAAGAAACAGTGATTTAATAGGTACTGGAAAATAAATATGCCCAAGGTTCCTGGAGGGTTTGTACTATGGTTAGTGTGTGCTAGCAAAGTCCATGCTGCCACATTTCCACTGCCGCATGGTTTGATTAAGGCAGCAGGCCACAGCAGGAGCACTCACATCACAGCCCTGTCAGATTCCAGTGAATCTGCAAATTCTGCTAAATACCTTGTCACAAGGACATGAAAAATAAAGGATTAAGGCAGCATGGTACAGACTCCAGTCACACCTTGTCTTTTTTTGTGGGTGTAGGTGTACCCATTGAGTTGCAAGCCTCCCTCTCTATTGCTCCAAAGGCAGTACTGCCCCTTTGCTGTGGTTAAATTGTTTAACTCATCAGCTAGCCCTAATGTATAATAAGGAAGTGCTATTTCAGCTAATAAGGAGTTCATGTAGATCAACTTTTTCCACATCCATTCTTTTAAGCCAAGAAAAAGCAGCAGCACATCAGAAAAATCTTTTATGAGTAGATAGAATTTTTGTGTTTATATATAAATGACTGGAGTAGTGACCTGTATTGAATAAGCTTTTGTGAGTGCAGAAAGAAAGAATTAAATAAAGGGAAGGAGAAAATTAATATTTTAAAAGAGAATTTCAGTAGCCTCACTAGCATTGACACAGCTGCTTAGAAGAATTAGTAGTGGACAGTAAATCTGCTATTTGTACTTTACTTCTGCCAACACCATGTATTACTTCTGGTTTCTAAGGTTACAAGCAACAGTTTAATTTCTCTTAAGTGACTTGAAAGTTTATGAACTTTTTTTGCTGCTCTACTGACAGATGAGATGGAATGCAAGAAGTCAAAAAGCAGCAAAATGACCTTTAGTCAAAAAAAAAAAAAAAAGAGTTTATTTTCCTGTACTTTGTAGCTCATCCAACATAGGTTTATAAGCTGTTACAGTAGCATTTTGCTTCAGGCAAGAGAAGAGTATAAGGATACTAACCTTTTGCCAAAATTGCGAGGACAACTGCTGTAGCAGTTTGAAATCTTTTGCATCAGAAATTTAAAAAATTACTCGGTTTGATATTATCAGAACAATAATTCTATCTTCCCCAATCAAATTTTATTCAGTGAATAGTAGCGCTTCTAGAGCAATTGAAGTCTTAAATCATCCTGATCTTGTCATCGTGTTCCCTGGGCTGACTGAATCATGAATGTTTTAAGACCACACAGAGAAAGTATAAAGAATGTTTAATCTGATCTCACGACTGAAGGGCGTTTGGGATGTATCTAGATGTAAAGCACCACACCTTATCACTGACAACAAAGCATCTCTGCACTGCCCGTAATAACAACTGTCTAATGCAATGGTGGGCAATTATTTTGGGCGGAGGGCCATTTACCCAGTTTTGGCAAGCTGTTGAGGGCCTCATGGGTAGCCCCACTCTTTGACAGGTGCCCCGCCCCCTGGTTACCGTCTTGGGACCAATGTCTCAATGTCTCGGGACCAATGTCTTAGGGCCAACACCGATGGGGCCCAGCGTGGGGCACAGGCTGGCAGGGGTCTGTGGAGCCAGGCTGGGCTGCACCAGCAGGGAGAGGAGGGAGCTGGCCTGGCTCTATGGAGCCCCTGCTGGCCGGGACTCTGCGTCCCTGCTGCCCTGCTCTGGGCCCTGTTGGCGCTGGCCCTGGGACACCGGTGTGGGCCCTGTGCACCCGCTCACGCCCAGTACCCCCCAGCCCTGTGGAACAGGTGGGGGGCAGCTTGCATCCCCGACCCCCTGCTTGCCGGCAAGGAAGGAGCTGGTGCTGAGTGTGGGGAAAAGCGGCCCCTCCCCTGCCTCGTGGCCGGTGCTCCCTGCTGCAGCCACTCGTAGCCTGCACAGGGCTGTCCTGAGCAGGCACAGGCAGCCCCAGGCGGGCTGTGAGGGGCTGCGGCGTGGGGCGCCGGCCGTGGGGCGCCGGCCATGGGGCGGGGGAGGGGCCGCTTTTCTTTGCGCTCAGCACCAGCTTGTAACCCGCCCCTGTGCCAGATCTGGGGTCGCCCGTTGGGGCTGTGCTGCAACAGCAGCAGCTGCAGCCCGCCCTGCTTGCCATGCCAGGCAGTGTTTGCCACCATTGCCTCTGGGCTGCCCAGCACGGGAGCTCCGGGTGGGCAGCAAACACTGCCCAGTGTAGCAAGTGGGGGGGCCACAGCTGCTGCCACTGTGGTGCAGCCCCAACAGCTGAGCCAGGGGCAGGCGCTGGGCCCAGGCTGGCAGTGGGATGGGTTACAAGCTGGTACTGAGTGCGGGGGGAAAAGCAACTCCCCTCCTGCCCTGTGGCCAGTGCCCCGCACTGCAGCCACTCACAGCCCACATGGGGCTGCCTGTGTCTGCTCAGGACAGCCCTGCATGGGCTGCAAGTGGCTGCAGCAGGGAGCGCCAGCCACAGGGCAGGGGGAGGGGTCACTTTTTCCCGGGCATTATCCCTGCCTGGAGTCCTCCCCTGCCCCTCCCTCCCCCCGCCCCCTTACCTGAGATTCCTGTGCTGAGGCAGCCACATGGTCCCAGCCAGAAGCCCCTGCTGGGGCATCTGCTGGGGGGGGGCAGGGCTGGGTGGGCCTTGCTGTTGTGGGAGCCCACTGGGCTTCCCTGGGGTCCTGCTGCCCCTGGTTCCTGTCATTTATTTACAGGAACCAAAGACAGATTAATATTAATATTCTACATTTTTTAGGGGCCCCTGGACCGGATAGAATGGCTGCGTGGGCCGGGTCCAGCCCACAGGCCGTATTTGCCCACCTGTGGACTAATGGGTCTTTCCCAATTGTGAACTCACTCACATTAACTTATAACAATTATGTTTAATGGAAGGCAGATGACAAGACTGAATACATCTACATAAAAATGTCTTAAGTTCTGTGTTTATATTATAATAGGTAAACAAGAGGAACATAAAACAGGAAATAAATTAGTATGTTGACAATTAGGCTGAGCTGGACAAAATTTTGAGATGGGGCTATGCCATGAATTATTCCTCCCTTTTTTTGAAGTCCTTGATAAACCATCTACATGATGTGGTAACCAGCCCGTGGTTCTGAGCATTCATGTTAGCAAAGCCTCACAGGAAGCCCTGCTGGCATACCTTATTGTAGTATTACTGTTTCTGCATTTGTCCATGTGTTTCTGGTGGAATATCTGATGGTTCTTTGTGCTGAGATGCTCTAGGTTTATTTTTCCCATACAGTTGTGAGAGAACATGTATGGCACTTGGCTGTGAGAAGGGCACAAGAGAGCCATTAGGAGTGACCTTGCGTGCATCCTCGCTGCAGAGAGGTCAAGTTCTGTGCTAGCTAAAGTCGAACTCTGGCTTTAATTCATACTGCAGCTGGACAAGCAAGGTCAGGATCAAAGTGCAAATAAGCGTGTATTTGAAAATATTGTGTGTGTAGATGGTGGCATGGACAAGAGGTTGAACACCATATTCTTGCCAGGGAGCACTGGCTAAGATACCAGCATAGACAGTGTGTGACTTTCTCAGCTGTCTCATTCCATTGAAACCTACCCACCATGCTTCACAGCTCCTTCCCAATTAAAACTGTAGTGAAGATGGAAAGTGTGTCTAATAAGACGGAAGGATAAAGCTAAGGTGAGATGGGGGGAGGTATGTTTTTTGTCACATGTAAGCAGTAGTGTAACTAGGGTGGGGTGTCTGGGGCAACAGCCTGAGGCACTGGCATGTGTGACCACACCGGCAGCATGGCAGCAGCTGGAAGTTTCTGCTGCTCCCATGAGTCCCTCTCATGGGGGTAGCAGGCACCCAGGTGCCTTGTTACACTTCTGGTTGTAAGGCTTAAGAGTCAGTAAACTGAGCACTTGGAGATGGGGAGAAATGTATCTAGGGATCCTTTCTAGCTAATTAGAAGAGCAACATTGCAGAATTCAAGGGATCTTCTTTCAGCTTCTTTATCTAATGCTATGTGTGTACATAGTGCGTTACTCAGAATATAAACTGCTGAACTTAAACTTGCAAGCTGCAATTTTTTTTTAAAGTCAGTTGCAGCTGGACGTCAAACTTCCTTAGGTCTGTTTAAAAAAAACAGCTGCCAACATTAGATAAAAATGGCCTTCTACTTATCCCTAACCCTATTCTACTAAAGGCTGGAAAGTGCAAGTCTGGTACTGCTGCTGTTGTAAGCATGGGAAACTAATTAAATGCAAATAATGCAACCAAAGAAGAAAGTAGCAACTTTGAGAGAGCCTGGGGGAGGGTGGTGGGATTTAGTGTTCACCTGCTTCTTCTGTTGACCCATCAGGCAGGACACAAGTGACACTAACCCCGCTGACAGTTAATTCTTTGACTGGTTTGACAGGTTGTTTGACTGAGAATAGGATTCTTATAGCATTTCTGCAGCTGCAGTAATGTGGTGTGACATGAGCACGATAAGATTGTTTTACTCTGCGTTATCTACCCAAAAAGAAAGAGGATTTACAATCTGTATCAAGCTGAAGAATTTGCTAAAGTATAAACTTCTGTGAGGCCAAAGGTCTTTTTACCAACAAAAAAACCCAAAAACCAAAAGCTAGAAACTGGTATCAAAGAATACTGTTCTTTGTTTTTTGGCTTTTTTGGTTCGGTTTCCTCATGAATGGGAGTGTAGCCAGGCAGTTTATTACTAATCTTGGCCCCAGGTTGAAATCTGGATGTGTTTAGAGCTCCTGATTTGTTTTCAATGGCTCAATTTCTTTCTTTATGAAGCTTCAATGAGCCTTGCATGGAAATCTGCTAAATTACTGTAAGATGTGCAGAATAAGGGGAAAATCAGTCTTCCTCCACTGCGATTTAAGAGTTATACAGTGACAGACCTCATAGATAACTTATCACCAAGCAAGGAATTGGATATGAGCAAGGGTTTCTCCAGCAGTTGTACCCACCCAATAGATTGAGACAATAGCTCTGAGTTTCATAAGTGACCTGGAAAGAAGCTATAATTTAGGTCTCCTTACCTCCTTTTTGCTTTTAGCAAGCAAAAATGGCTTGAAGATGTATGTATAGGTTAAAAGCTTTTGTATTGCATTTCAGAAATATCTGTTCCTCCATCCCCTGTTTTACTGGAGTTCTAAGTGGATCTGGAAGTTTTTCTCAGCCCCCTTGAACATGTATTAAGGGTGTGCGAAACACGCCGTATTCAATTCAGATTTGCATTCAGGGACAGTGATTTGATCCGTTGATTCGGATCACTGTCTCCAATTAGATACTGCTGAATCCAAATCTGATGATTTGATAGACACAGCCACAGCTTTAAAAGATTTTTCTGTGTACCTTGAGGTAGCAGGTGTGGTCCATGAATGCAGCGGTGCTGGGGCACATGGAGCGTCCCACAGCAGCACAGGAGGCCCTGCAGCATGCTCGGCAGCAAACCTGAAAGTGGCCTGGAAGTACTTCCAGTCCATGTCTGGGTCTGCTGAGGAGCACACGGGTGGGCTCCCCCGTGCCCTCCTGGACTTGCAGTCAGCTGCAGGGGGACCCCGGGTGCCTCCCCAGACCCGGAAGGCACCAGTTGCCAAGCCGGGGGATGATGCGGGGGGGGTCCCGCGGCACATTTCCCAGTGGACCTGGAAGTGCTTCTGGTCCACTTTCGGGTCTGCTGCTGAGCATGCTGGGGAGTCGCCTGCGCTCCTGTGGGACACTGCATCTGCCCCAGCACTGCAGCATTCAGAGCCCCTGCTGCCTAGAGGTATGTAGAAAAAACATATAAAGCTGTATCTACATCCGAACCACCAAATGTCTCCGAATCGATTTGACCCACAGTCAAATGGGTCGCCAGCTGGCTGGAGGGCCGCACCCAGAGGGTGGTGGTGGATGGGTCCTTCTCAACCTGGAAGGACGTGGGCAGTGGGGGTC
>NW_017728909.1:568294-571140 GCF_001723895.1 Crocodylus porosus | reverse complement strand
TGGGGGAGTCCCTGTTCCCCCGAGCACCGCCAGGAGTGACCAGGAATAACGGTCACAAGCTGGCAGAGGGTAGGTTTAGGTTAGATATCAGGAGCCGCTATTTCACAGTCAGGGCGGCTAGCTTCCAAGAGAAGTGGTGCAGGCTCCTACCCTGGGGGTGTTTAAGAGGAGGTTAGATGAACATCTTGCTGGGGTCGATTGACCCCAGTACTCTTTCCTGCCATGGCAGGGGTTCGGACTCGATGATCTGTTCAGGTCCCTTCCGACCCTAGAAACTATGAAACTATGGAAGGTTCTGAATCAATTTGGAGAAATTAAAGAGTCCTTTGATTTGAGTCAGATTTGGAGATTCAGGCACCGAATTGGGCTGAATATCTGCTGAATTGAATCAGGGACTGAAGCTTCACACAGCCCTAATATGCATGTCAAGCATCTGAGAAACTAACAAAATCATAAAAGCAATCTAACTAGAAATATCTTCCCTGACAATTGTGCGGGATTCACCTCTTGTCAAAAAACAGAATTTCTACCCTGTGGGATATTCAAAGACTACAATGTGTTGTTTCATCCTAGATTTGGGAAAAAATCAAGTGACACTATAAAAAAGGCTGAAATGAAACACTTTGACCTTGAGTAAAATGAAATGTTTCATTAATTCCATATAAAAAAATGTAAGTGCTGCATTCTCGTAAAACATTTCTGTTTTGTCCAGTCAATTATATCTAATGGGGCACTGCTTTGTTGGGAAATTTTTAAGGCAGCGGTGTTGTTTTTGTACCATTTGAAATCATAATTCTATGTGCTCTGTAATTATTCAGAGGTGTAACTGGTTTCTGTTTTAGGGCAGCAAGGAGTAGTTGCTGCTGCGAGGGAAGGTGTTAGCATGGCCAACAGCTGTGCGTTAACACAGTATCGTTGGGTAACTGAACCCTTTCTCACCCTCCTACTGCAGCCACTACAATTCCCGTTCTGAGCAGCAGTGTGAAACACTGACTTCGACGGTGAGAAAAATGGCTGCGGAACATGCGAGAGGGCACCCAGAGGGGACAAATTTTGCTTTCCTCTGACGATCACCTTTAAAGACTGAGGTTGGAGGGCCTGACTTAATACCTCAAACATGCAGCTTAGTCAGAGCTTCCACATTTATTTTTTTCTCTCACCCTATCTCTGTGGGACTGTGACAGTGCTCATGTACTTGTGCGCATTACAACCTGCTGTACATGCTGTGATGCTCGGATGCTGGGGAAAGGGGGAGTCAGGAACAAAGGGAGACCAACATATTGTTGTCAGCCCTTAATCCTCATATCACTGACATCATTGACAGGCCCAAGGCCAACATACACAACTACATATTCTGGACCTTTAGTACATACATGAGTGACTAATAGCCAAGCTGAAAGCTTTGTACAATGTATACTTTCCAGGAAAGTCTGCACTTTATAGTAATGGTACCACACATCCTATGCACGTTTTAAATTTTTTCAATGAAGTAACTACTGTGTGTATAGTAGGAATATTTTAGCCTAAATATTGTAGTTTTTGCATTATTGTAACTAATCCACTTGGGGATATGCATTAGTTATCTTTCAGAAATGCTGTCATGTCTAGCAGTTAGATGAAGAGGCAGTGACTTGGTTACCATAAAGCATGTTTTGTTGTATAGAAAATCTTTTCACTCTTTACATATATTAGGCATCACACTTCATTTTTAGAATTAGAGAAGCAGTGACTTTCTGTAGGGGAGTAAGGAGAGTAGTGATGGGACAGTTAATGCATTCACACTCCTGAAGACAGGTCATGGGGCTACAGTGCAGTCTTCTACAGCCATGATTCTTAGTAGCTGTTGCTATCTAGTTGGTCCCATTGCAGGAATTAGTATTTTGAACCTGGGGTAAGCGATGTCTGTCCCACCCTGTAGTCCAGCTGACAGGTGTAAGTGGTACAAAACAGACTTGTGTACTCTCTTCTGGGTTAACTTCCATCCGTACACGTGAAAGAAGGAGGGGAAAAAACCTGCTTACGCAAAAGTGGGAAATGTAATATTCATTGAAACCACTTTGTGCGTGTCTGCACATGCATGTGCGTACACATGTACCACTTCAATTAAACTTATGATGACTAATTTTAGGAATGTACAGTAAGAATGTGAGCAGGAATTCATTTTTTATATGTCTTCCCAGAAAAGAACATTAAAATGTGTCATCTATGTACACTCATTTAAAAATGAGGCATCTCATTTCATCTGTGGATGGAGTAATATATACAGTGTGTTATATAATTAGCCAGAAATCTTTTCAAATGATCTGAAGGGCTGAAAGGCTTAAGCCTCACTAAATCCTTGATTGTTGTTAGGCAGTAGTAGTGAACAGGATGACTCTTCACTGCCTGGTCCAGAGGTTGCACTTCTTTCTCTTAAATCCTCCTCTTAGAGTGACAAGAGTAGGAATAACTGAGATTGAGTGCCATACACTCCATGGAGCTATCCCTCTCTAAATCATTTTGGAAACTGAAGATTTACTCTTAGTGTAATGGCACACAATGATTATGCATCTGGCAGTGAGCATGTTACCCAGAATCCTCATTGACTACCTTTTTAAGTTTCAGTTGTAGGTCACAATTTTGGCTTGGACTCAACCCCGTAAATATCTTAATACTTGG
Source organism: Crocodylus porosus (assembly GCF_001723895.1). Lineage (NCBI taxonomy): Eukaryota > Metazoa > Chordata > Crocodylia > Crocodylidae > Crocodylus > Crocodylus porosus. The sequence goes on along the minus strand of NW_017728909.1, from coordinate 568,482 downwards.
CCTGTGCGAAGCGGCTAGGATTCATAGTTAGTTTCATAGTTTCTAGGGTCGGAAGGGACCTGAGCAGTCCGATCCCCTGCCATGGCAGGAAAGAATACGGGGGTCAAACGACCCCAGCAAGATGTTCATCTAACCTCCTCTTAAACACCCCCAGGGTAGGAGCCTGCACCACTTCTCTTGGAAGCTGG
>NW_017728909.1:562488-568194 GCF_001723895.1 Crocodylus porosus | reverse complement strand
GATCGGGGGGGCTGGCAGGGGTCTGACTGCACAGGTTGAGTGTGTGTTTAATATTTTGGCAGTGTAGGATTAGAGTCTTATGTTGAAATTGATTTCCTTGTCTTAACTTCATTGGTAGAACGCAGGGTCAGAGAAAGATGATATACAAGGAAGCAATGGAAAGCTCAGATTTGCCTCAAACAATCTTGGCTAAATTCTCTTTCTCCCTCTAATTTAAGGAAGCTGGGCTGGTTTGCCTGAAAACAAGATCCACATCTGCATTCATCCTCAGTCACAAAGCCTGACAGTGGGGGACACATTGGTTTTAGAGTGTGGTGCTATTGGAAAACCAATTCCTCGTTACCAGTGGTTCAGAAATGGCGATCCACTGACAAATGGGAACAAAAAAGTGTACATGGTAAGTTATTTTGAGCGCTGTCCTTTGAAGCTAGTGCTACCAATTTCATAATGTCAGATTTATTTAAGGGAAATAAGAATCATTGTCATCTTGAAATATCAAGGGTGTTTGTGTCCTTCAGTTTTCTGGTGTCCCTTTACTTAATGTTTCATTACTGTGTAGGGTGCAGACTGCTACAGTGAGCTGAATTGCTAGGACATGTCTGGTATTAACTAGGTGAAGCTGTGGCAGAGATTTTCAATGTTGTGCATATCCTAGAATAGAGCAATATGATAATAGTACAGAAAGATAGGGAGCTATGAATATAATGATGTACATGATGCATTTATTAATTACATTACTCATGGATTTCTACAGAAGCTGTCCTCTCTATCCCATGCCTGATCGTGTTTGCCCACGGCAAATATTTTTCCAGGTGCCTATGGGTCCTTAGTGTTCAACATTTAATGCAGCTCCAACCAGAAAGCTAGATTTCTAGTAACATTCTTTGGCTTCAATCCAGCAGCGAGCTTTGCTCTGTCCCAGGGGTCTATTTACAGGAAGTCATTGTGGCATCACAGTCTTTTGCATCTAAAACCTTGTGATGGATGTATGCACTTTTTTTTTCTCACTTGTTCTTTGTTTAAGTGGTTCACAAGTATTTTTGTTGGGTGTGGGTTGGTGCATAATAGGTCTCTTGTGTGGACGTAGATCATCGAGGGACCTATTGGTGTCGTGTATTTAATGACCAAGACAATCAAGAAAGCAAGAAGATAGACGTTATAGTAGGTAAGAAATCTGTCAACTTCTTGTAGGCCACTTAGTTAAAACCAGGTGACTTATTAGAATCCCTACTGGAAGTTTCAAACTTCGGTGAGCCACTGAACCTCTCTGTACTTTGCTTTTACCCACTGGTAAAATATTGCACTTGCTACCCTTTCAGGGATTTTTAGAACTTTAATATTTGTAAAGTCTTTGAGATTTCCTCATAACATTTCTTCACACTTTACCAAGTTTCTAACTGTGGTGTTGGGTGTGGTGTCAGCAGAAGACAGGGCGAGTACTTCACTTTCTATTTAGCAGTAACCTTTGTCTTCCCCTGTAAGTAATAACACTCATAACTGAGAACATAAATTATCCTCCATTTTTTTCCCTGCTCTTAAAACACAAGAAAGAAAAGCTATGCCTGTGGAGTGCACTGAAGGTAAAGGAAAACTTTGGTTGTGGGACAATTGAAAAATAAATGCATTGGCATGCTGGGATTCAGTGGCTGAAGGATCTATTATTAAAAGAGCATGTTCAATTTAGGGCTTTAGTTTAGTGCTTTGCATGCCCTTTTGCTTTCTTGGGTCTAGTGCTATCCAAATAAACAAAACCCAGAGCTACTTTATTTTTCTTTGCATCAGATTGAAAAGATATTTGGGTTCTGCACCATTCCTACGTGCATGAAAATTTACGGAGGAAGAAATTTCTACAGATTTCTGTAAAGCATGAGGGTGATTTAGGCACCCCAGCTAGGATCAAAAGTAATAGCCTTGTAAGAAGCCAAGCTCTATACATGCCATTGGCTGCTGATTCAGATCCCAGTTTACATTAGCATTGCTGCAGGCATTTTAACTTGCCCCAGCTGATAATGGCTTGAGCAGACAGAGACCTTTGGTACACAAGTGAACCGTCCATGGTGGTGATGGCATGGAATTGACAGTACTGGTTTTAAGCCTGTGTAAGGTATATTTCCAGCTGGCCTACTAGGGAGGCATCACTACTCCATGACATTGTACGTGAGCCAGACCTTGACTATTCCAGTTATATGTTCTTTAGGAGATGCTCTGTATAAAAGAACACTTAAATAAAAATGTAAGCATGATTTTGCTTGAACCTTACCATTTGAGTCACCAGCCTTAGCAATTTTAAAAAATACATATATTTGTGGTAAATTCCCGTGTATACAGTACAGTATAATACAACATAATGCAATACAATATGTCTTACAGCACCCAAAGTAAAAGACCTCTGATGTTCCTGTAATGTTCTTCCCAGTGCACTACTTGAAATAAATACCTGCAGAAGGGCACGTGTCCAAAAGCTTGCAAAGAAAGATGATTTTTTTTGCTGATTTCTAGTTGGTGTAATAAAAGGTATCACCTCTGAACCAAGAGTTTTAGAGTTTTGTATTCCTGAAATAAATGAGTGAGATATCTGGCTCTTTAGCATCTTTTGAAAATTAGGATAGAAGGACTTTCCTTCCTTCGTACATATGTACGTATATTGGTTTTCTTTTGTGGATCTTGCCATTTTTTAACGTTCTTAAAAACAAATCACTTATTACAGCATGCGGTTCTCATATTTTTCTTTGTTCAAAGCTGCTTGCATGACTCTGGGACTAGATGGCTGAAATATAGACTGTTCTTTCCTTTTGGTGTTTCTGTTTCTGTATTTTGATGTGAAAATTACTAGGGTTAGACACTAGTCTGATTTTTATTTTATTCTTTTTGTAACGGTGTGTGTTGAGGGAAATGGGAGGGGATATATTTACTGAAATACTTTCTTCTTTTTTTTTTAATAACTTGCTTGGGTTTGAGGACTTGCTATTTTAGACTCCAGCTTCTGTTATACACAGCAGAGCTCTTTGTTTTGAACTTTTCTTATTTTTGCTGGTTGTTTGTCAAATTTTGTAACTACTATTTTTGTGCATTTTTTACAGAAGAGCTAAGTGGTCTTGGAAAGCCTGGTAAGTAGTTTGCTTTAAAAAATTAACGGCTTTCTTTTCAGTTTTTTTATAGGAGAAACCATTTAAAACTAAATAGGCCTGAGTTGTAAAATTTAAACTTATGTGTCTGCGTTATCTGGGCCTGCTTAGGGTTGGGGTTTTGAGTTCGACACCTTGTTATAGTAAATGTTAACTGCTGCGCAAAGGGTATTTGAAATACAGAGTTTCAGTTGCATTCATGTGAAGGTAATTTGAGAAACTACCGTTTATATTGTTGCCAAATAGCCTGGTGCTACTTAAAAACCTTTTTTGGCTTCCTGTACTGGTTTTCATATTTGAAGTTTTGTCATGATGCTAATTTCAGCTGGTTCTCTGCAGCTGGAATGACATCTTATCAAATTACAGTAAGGCTGCCAAGAGATTGCCATAATCATTAATTTCTACAAGCTATCATGATCTCAAAGTTGTGTGATGCTTGTGTTGGAAGGCCACGTCTGGAATCCCCACTAGGAATTATTGCAGACACTGTTTTCTAAAATGCCACATCACATGGGTCATACAATTTCTGTGCCAGGTGTCAAAGGCCATGCTTATTTTTGCCAAAGGTTGCTCTAGGCTCCAAAAGAATCAATCAGCAGAATTGTCTTAATTGATGGATGTTAATGGAAGTTGTGGGGGTTTCATCCACCTGTTGTTTAGCACTGAATGTCTCTGCTAGCTCTGCCCTGCTACTGCTAGCAATGGAAAAAGAATAAAACAATTCCTTACATGACAAGTTCTTTGAATATAGTATATATTCCCCACTCATGTCTCTGGTTGATTCCTTGCAAATAGAGCTATTAAAAAGGTCATGTTTGGAAAGCGTGGTACTAAAATGTAAGATCCAAAACTGCTATGACTTTCTATGGGCATTTAAATTACAGTGCAAATCCTGCCAGTGTACAGGAGGGCAGAGAGTTAAGGTAACAGCAGTAGTTCCTATTCCTGGATATTAAAAATGGGGGAAAATCCCTCAAAGTTAGGTTATAAATAACACACCAAGAAATCACAGAGAGAGAACTGAAATAGGGCACTGCTTTAAATTTAAAAGATCGTACACAACTTGTTTAATGTTCACAATTATATTTTAAAGTGTTGATGATTGATTGGTACCTGATCTCTCTCCCTCTCTCCCTCTCTCTCTCTCATTAGTTGTTCAAGAACCATCATGTGGCAGGCCTTCTGGTGAGTAGTTTCATATTCATGATGAGTACATATTTCTCATCTGCAGCTCACTTGTCTTTTGGTTAATGAATTTCGGGAAAAGCAACAGTATTTCTGTGACTGGGTATAATGTCAGGCAATTCTTGTTCATAGTCATCCTTCTGTCTATGGTCTCAGTATGTACATTGGTAGAGTATTTGCAATCTCAGCCTATCTGAGATAGTGACTATAGTAAATAAAACCTTTGGTTGCTTTTCTTTTGCATGGGACATTGAGTTATAAATCTGGTTGCAAGCACCAGGTACCTCACTATCTCTCCTATTGCTGCAATTTGGCATTATACAATCAAGTTGTGGAGAGGCAAATTAAGGTGCGATTCTTTATGAATGAATGAATGAATAATCAGCATATCAGCTACCTTGTAATGAGAGCCCATATGTCCATTCTTGCCCAACAGTAGCTTGCCCCACTGGCCCTGAGACATTCAGTGCAGATAAGAGCATGCACTTATTCAACAGTAGTGGACATTTGCAAGCTGACATCTTAGTTCCCTTAGGTAAGTTTGTTTGTGTGCCAATGCATAAAAATCAGCATTTGTGTTTCAAGATCATAAGTCGAAATAAGCTTTTTGGATAAGCCACGAAGTAATAAGAACAGGTGTTCCTCACTCAACACTGCTATAAGTAATGCTTACTTATACTTAAAATGTAGTTATGTAACATCTGAACATATTTGGAGTGTCATAGTATTTTGATGCATTATTAAATGAGGGTTTTTTCCCCCTCATACTGATAAAGGTTCAGGATGTTTCCTAACTTTGTTGTGTGATTTACTGTCCTTAAATAGAAATTGTTCTACGTGTTCTCTAGAGTAAGTTCAATAAACTGCCAAGAAATGAGACCCGCACATTCATGGTTGTGTATGGAGGCTCCTGAGTGCAAGGTGCTGTTGGTTCTGCAACTTGTACAGCTGGGACTTACAGGGCCCTGCCACACATTTTAAATTAAAGCTGGATAGAAACCAGTTATAAAGTTGTTACACATTTTCAAGCACTAACTTTTTAGCAGGTTGGCTCTTAAAGCGGGATAATCATTTTTATGACATGATAATTACTTTGCATGCATGAACAGTCTAAATGTATTGTGCGTGTAGCAGGGCACTGGGGTGCCTGCTACTGGCGTTGATAATAGGGCTTAGCTGTCAGTCATCAGGGCAGCGTAGCCGGCAGTTGCTGAGGCAACAGATTGGGTCAACTGACCATCGGGGGTGGGGGCCTGGCCCATATAAACAGAAAAGGCTGAGGCCCGAGCCAGTTCCCTCCTAAGAAGCGGCAGCTCTGCTGCAGGGCAGAGCAGAGCAGGGCAGTTACCATCTAGCAGCCTGAGGAGCAAGAGCTTTGCTGCCGAGTTGAGCCAAG
>NW_017728909.1:560035-561671 GCF_001723895.1 Crocodylus porosus | reverse complement strand
AGCGGGCAAGGGGAGCACGAGAAGCACGGAACAGGCCCCAGAGAGGGCGAGGAGCGCGAGAAGCGCGGAACAGGCCCCAGAGAGGGCGAGGAGAGCGGTTGGAGGCCTGAGGCAGGGCGAGCGCATGATTAAGCCTGAAGAAGGGCGATTAGACAAGTAGAAGCCTGAAGTAGGGCAGAGCGCACGATTGGGGGCCCGAGGTAGGGTGAGCATGCGACTAAGCCTGAAGTAGGGTGATCATACGAATAGGAGCCCGGAGAGGGCAGGGCGCGCGGGACAGAGTCCGGAGAGGGCGCATACATATTAGGGAGCTTGGAGAGGGTCCTCATCGAAGAGGTCCCTGTGAAGGGGTGCGTACATAGAAAGCAGATAGAGACATAAGAAACGTCCGGTACACCTGCGAAGCTTGAGGCATGCTAAAGGGGAGGTCAGAGGCACATGTAGCCCATAAGGCTGGGGTGCACCAGATCACTGCATAGAGTAGGGCCAGTATGAAAGCACTGTGTCCAAGGATGGCCAAGAAGGCAGCCTCCCATATAAAACTGTATATAAAACCAAGATGTGACGGGCGAGAAGGAGGGTGCGTTTGAGACCCAACTTGGCATGGTAGGGGCGCCAGGGGAGATCACGGCCGCTCCTGTGCCCTGCCCTGTGACAGTGCGAGTAAATGCATGACAATTAAATGCATGGTAATTACTTTGCAAGTGTGGCTGGTCTTAATTTACATGCATGGGCGGTCTGAATTCATTGTGCAATTAACCAATTAATTGTGTGATTTATGTAACATGTGACAAGGGCCCTAAGTAGCACTCCTGGGCTCGCTCCAGAAGCCATATAGATATAGCCTAACAGGAAAAATAAAGGGAGTGAGGAGAGAGAATCTATAACAGGATTCTTGATAATATTTACAGAACTATTTGGCTGGCATGTCTTCTCTAAATTGAAACCATCCCCATAACTCATCTGTACATCCATTTCTGGTGAATATTTGTTTTGTAGTAGTGCCTTTTGGGCTTTGTTTGAGGGCTCTTTAATTTGGGCTGAAAATCTCTGGGCAACAAGGAAGAAGCCATTTCTTCCCCTGCAAGTATTCCAAGTCACATACTAGTTCAGGGGAGGGTAAAATACAGCCTGTAATTACTAAGCCTGTGCAAAGCTTCAGTTGCTGATTCAATTTAGAGGAGATTTGGCCTGATTCGGCAGCCGAATCTCTGAATCCGAATTGAATCAGGAGACCCATTAATCTCTCCAAATCGAATCGGAAACCTCCAGTTCGATTTGGAGAAATTTGACAATTGGGACATAGACACAGCTTTATATGCTTTTTTTTTCTACATACCTCAAGGTACCAGGTGGCTAATGAATGCTGAGATGGTGGGGCAGATGAAGAGACCCACGGGAGCGTGGCAAGGTCCCCAGCATGCTTGGCGGCGGACCTGAAAGTGGACAAGAAGCACTGGCCCCCCCAGCTTAGCGACTGGTGCCTCCTGGGTCTGGGGGGGGGAAGGGCACCCAGGGTGCCCTTCAGCTGATTGCTGAGCCAGGGAGGCACGGGAGGGCCCCCATGTGCTCAGTGGCAGGCCCAGAAGTGAACCAGAAGTACTTCCAGTCCACTTCTGGGTCTGCTGCAGCGCAC
>NW_017728909.1:550667-559935 GCF_001723895.1 Crocodylus porosus | reverse complement strand
TATAAAGCTGTTTCTATGGCTGAATCACTGATTCTCTGAATCAGAATCAAATCTTTAGATTCAGCCAAATCAAATCAGGACAGTGATCTGAATCAGCAAATCAAATCACTGTCTCCCGAATCAGGCCAAATCTGAATTGAATACTGCCTGCTTCGCACACCCCTAGTAATTACAGTGTGTCAGAGCAGTCTCTGTGCTCATGTACAGGCACCCTCACGTTGAAGGTACTAAATTTAATGCACTTTAGAAAAGGTGCATTAGTGCACGTGTAGAAGCGCCCTGAATTCCTAAAGTGTGTTGAGCAGTGCCTTTTGAAGCTGAGTTTCATTTTGTTCTTTATCACCCAAAAGGAATTTCTTATTCTATTGCTTAACTCCTAAGAGTTGACCTTTGTTTGAGACGATCTGAACCTGTACTGAAAGAATTCCATTAGGACTGATTCTTTCTTTAGCTATTAATCTCCTTTTGTGAAGTGAATAACCATTGACCTCAACAATCAAAGGTCAAAACGTGTTTGTAACACAACAAAGTGCAAGCTTTTGCACGATGACAAGTTTCTCTGTCTTGGGAAAGGTCATTACAGAGAGAGGTCTGTTGCTGCTCTACCTTGAGCTAGTTATTTTATACAAAAGAGACCACATACTGAAAGTGGAATGTGTCTGACAGTCTGACTTCCAGAATAAGATTAAATGTATTACCTCATAAGGGGTATGCTTTTTCCTGTTAATAAAATCTTAGAAACATAGTAGTCATAGTGGGCACAAATTCTTTCATATCAGGTGGGATTGAATGATTTCTGGCCAAGTGTGTCAGCCTTGCAGCTACAGTTCACTGTAGTGTGATTTATTTATTTATTTTGTTGAGGCTATGGACAAACAAATACTCGTGATATTTATAGATGAACTCGAGGAGTGCAGGGGGCTGGGCGCTTTAATTAAAGCAGTTGGAGCATCACATATATCAGTGTCCCTGCACTGAAAAATGGTGGCAGGGGTGCCCTTCCTCCATTTTTCAGCACAAGGATGCTGATACATGTGACGCTGGAGTCTGGAGTGCGGTAATTACCACGCTTCGGTAGACTTGGCTAATCGTGCAATTACAGTGCATCAGAGCAGCTTTCTTCCATTTGAGTTTGTTCACACACAACAATTGGAACATACCAGCCTTTTTGAAATGTTGCGATCTTGAAAGGGCTCCAAGTGTTCATGTGTCTGTATCCTTGGAATTTAAATTGTATTTACAGGTTCTAATTCAGGTGACCAATTTGCTAGCAATTAATTCAGTCACTCTTGCTACAAAGTCTTTTGTAGAAATCACAACAGCCTTCTTGACCTTTAATTATCATGCAGTTTATGTAGATTTGCTCAAATATTCTTGTAGAAAAAATATTGAGAACATGTCTAAAATGTTCCTAAACTGTCCTAGAATAATAGAACATATTTTTTTCCAGTGGCAAACTTCTTTTTCCTGGGCATCAGTTGCCAGTTGCCCCATCTGGTTTAGCAGGGGTCCAATGTTGCCCTTGCTTTTCCTTCGGCTCCCCACATATCTAAAAAAGGACTTTTTATTGTCCTTGATATTTGTAGCTAGCTGGAGTTTCATCACAGCCTTGGCTTTCCTGATTTGGTCTCTGTAGGTCCGGACCAGAGCAGGGTACTCCTCCTTAGTGGCGGTTCCAGTCCTCCATCCTTTGTAGGTCTGCCTTTTTAAGACGTAGGAGGTCCGCAGTTCCCTGGAGAGCCAAGGTGGCTGCTGTGCCCTTTTGCCGCCTTTCCTCCGAGATGTGATGGACTTTGCTTGTGCATCCAGGATTGCTCCCTTGAGGAGCATCCACTCGTTCTGAACTTCCCTCTCCATTGGGTTGTGGCCTTTTAGGGCCTCTCTGACAAGCCTCCTTAGCTTCTCAAAGTCAGCTTTCCTGAAGTCGAGGACTTCTGTATTACTGACTGGCTTGCCAGCTTTGCGGCAGATGGTAAGGTGATCAACTCATGGTCACTGTTACCCAGCTTCCCTTCGATCATTAGGTCGCTGATTAGGTCATCCCTGGTTGGCAGTATGAGGTCAAGCAGTGCTTTACCTCTTGCTGGCCCATAGACTTCCTGCATCAGATAGAGGTAATCCAGGAATGAAAGAAAGCTCTGCGACCACTTGGATTTGGCCAAGTGCTTCTCCCACGAGATGTCTGGGTAGTTAAAGTCTCCTATGACAACCATACACTGGGAGCATGCAGCCTCAGCCAATTCCCTGGTGAACTCCTCGTCAAAGTCTTGACTGTGGGTAGGGGGTCTGTATCCCCTGTGCTGTGTTCCTCATGGATTTTAACCCAGAGGGTCTCTAGTTGTCCACCCTGGGTGCCATTGTCAGCTTGTAGAGATGCATAGCTTTCATTGACATAGAGAGCTACACCCCAAACCCTTTTGTCCACTTGATCCCTCCTGTACAGTATATAGCTGTCTAAACCTGTGGTTCAGTCATGAGTGGAGTCCTACCAGGTCTCCGTTATCCCTATGACATCATAGTTATTTGCATTTAGCTGGAGAACAAGTTCCTCCTGTGTTATATTATTATTATACTGTTTATAAATATGTATTATTTAAGGATATAATATGGTACAAAAACATCTAAACAGGATGCTGTTGAAAACTTGAAAGTCGAGTCATAGGGTTGAGAGGGACCTCGAGTCATATAGCCCAACCCCCTGCACAATGCAGGATTAATTCTTAAATAAAAACAAGAGGAAACAACAGCCCTGTGTGTGGTAGCAATGCAGAATTTCTCTCTTTATCCATCCTCATAAGCAAGAGAGAAATCAGCTCTGTGATGCAGGAGTTCTTTGTTACTTGGCTGTGTTCAAGAAAAATCCATTTTTTGTCACATACAGATATTGCTTTGCAGATCTTTCAAAAGCTTGGTCATATTGTTCTATCTGACTAACATAATTGAAAAGTATCTTTCTCTGAAATTTAAATCTTGATGTACTTTTGTTTTTACAATGCCTTTTGTCATACCTTAACTTGACTCATTACATTTCCTCTAAGGAATGATCCATTTATAGGTAACAAACAATATATTGTCTTTTGGGGAAAATGATTGTTATATTGTACCTCTAGAGCAGATGCCCACAGAGCATGTCACTTTGATTGTCTTATTCTAGCATCTAAAAATTTGATATTTATGTTTTAGAAATATGCTCAACAGGTTCTGTGAAATTTAGTCCCAAAGGAACCCTTCCTCTTCTGCTTTGGAGCCTGCAAAAATGTGCAGGGTGTTCTGCTGGTAGATTAATGGTGACTGCTCTCTACCAATCTATATCTTCAAAACCTTGGGGGAGTGGGGTTAAGCTGCAAAAAAACATTTAAAATAAGCAGAGGACCTTTGGGGGAAGCAAAAGGGTGCAACTCATAAGCAGAGGCTGGATAGAACAAGACTTTGGTGCAAGACTTCGAGGTGCCTTCCAGTCAATGGTCCTACATGCTTTCTTGTGCTGCAGGAAGTGCTATGAATTGCAACCATCCCCCGGACCTAAGAAAAGTTTGCTGTTGTGTCTGGGAGTTGGGGATTCCAGTTGCTTGCTTGAGCCTGCAGCCCAGTCTTTATAACAACACCATGCCCCGCTCCCAGCCAGGAAGCTTGTTCTTGGGGTTCCCCAGCCAAGATAGGGGGGCTCCAATCCACCCACCCCACCTTCCACTGCTGGCTAAACCCCCCCCAGACCAAACTTCCTCTGTTCCCTTTCCCCACTTCCATTCTGAAAACGGCAACAGCCTGGGAGCTTCACAGACACAAGTTACAGAATACGCTCCATTTTGGTGTCACCATCTACACATGCGCCTGTATTAGGGTGCTGTAAATTAATTAACTGTCACAAGATAGTACTGTTGGGGACAGTCCCTGACAGTACTATCTTACAGCAGAGTACTCAACTGCTTAACTATGTGCACATGGTAATAGGGGCTGGTTGGGGCACAAGGATGCTAAATTCTGGGACTGCCTGCTGCCTAGCCCTGCACTTTAGCCCCTTTGTGCTCCAGCCAGCCCCTATGCCACCACCCACAGCCTGGAGCTAACCCTTGGGGGCCCCCTGGCATCCCAAAGTTGTTCCATCCCTGCTCAACTGCTGTGGTCCTGGCACATGTGTAGACGCTGCATTCAGTGTGCCAGAGTTTATTATGTCACCTTAATAGCATGTGTGGATTCACCCACTGTATAGAAAGGAAATATTCCATGGGTTCACAGAGATAAAAGATTGTCTGAGACATGCTGCCAGTTCTGTTTGTTTTCCCAAGTGATGAAAAATGAGTTGTTGTTTTTTTCAGTTGAAGAGAGTGTGTGTTTCAACACTTAGTACAAATATTTAAGGCTAAAAAAAGAAGATATGTATGCATCTGACCCAGGGATATATAATTTATTTCTTTGTCTTTTCAGCAATAGACAAGGTAGCACTGTTGATTGGAAATATGAGCTACTGGAATCACCCCCAGCTGAAGGCTCCAATGGTAGATGTATACGAATTGACCAACTTACTAAGACAGCTGGATTTCAAAGTTGTTTCTCTGCTAGATCTTACTGAATCTGAGATGCGGAATGCAGTGAATGAATTTTTACTTCTGTTGGACAAAGGAGTGTATGGTAAGAGATCTTAATACGTCCAGCTGAGTTGGTCAGCTTTGGGGCAGGGTGGTTTGTGGTGGGGTGTATCTGTAATTTTTACAGTTCCCTCCCAGATCAGTCGTAATCCCACGTGGTATTTACAGTGATGCTAGCTTTAGTAGTGTGCATGAAGAATGGAGAAAAGTAAGTTAGTAACACCCACCAACGCATTCCGTGGTTTTGACTAAAAAGTTATTGTCGCTTTAATTATGTGAACAGATAAGATCTTAGAGCCTCGTTTCTGTAACCACACCTAAGAAAAAGTACAGTACTTTTCTGCATACTGCTAGATACTTTCATATTAGTTAATAGTGGGGTGTTACTTCCTAAAATCTTCTGCACTGGGGTAGCATGTTTAAGCAGCACAATGTGCGTACATTTGGAGATCTGGAACAAACATGTAAGCAAGAGTCAGAATTGTCTTTTTTTTGTCTTGTCTCCCAGAATACACTCATGCAAGCACACTGAGATAGGTAGAGGTAAATACACAGACCTAGTTTCCAGGGCATAAATGCTGTTATGAGGAAATAAAACTTTCCTTGAAACTGGCTGGATGTCTGGCAATGAGTTGGTTACAATATCATAGTTATAGTGAACATAAGCCCTTTGACATGCAGATGCTACAAATGCACGCCATATTTTTAAACTGGTACTCCTGGAGTTTATAAAGATCATATAAAATGGGGAGGATTTTTTTCCTTTTCCTAGATCTGCTACTGCTCCCAAATGTATTAGACTTCCGAATTCAGTAGCTGGTAACAAAGAAACAAAATTCCTCCTCTTGATTGCTGGATTTCACTTCTGCAGTACATGTGATGCTATTCATAATGTCTGTAATAGGGCACTATATGTCTGAATTACCACTTCGAAAAACAAGCAGAAAAAATCTTAAATAAACAAACTCTTGCCAGGATTTTTAGTTCCATCTATATATTGCAAAGAAACAAAACCAGTGCAAACCCAGTTTGCTTCTTTGTGGAATTCAGTGTAATTCTATAGAGGCAGAAGCTAGGAACTCAAGTAAAAGACCTGCCATTGGCTTCTGACGCTGTTGCTTTTCTACAACTGTGGGTGGCAAAGGCTTTGGTGAATACAGTCTGTAACTAGTGAAATCGAAGTGAAATAAAACTATTACTGAACACCTCTGTGAGAAATTTCTTTTAGTGAACTCTTCAGGCTTTAACCCTTCATATGTGGGGTAGGGTGCCCAACATGTGGTTATGCCATTTTAGAAAACAGTAATTATAATTTATTTCCAGACTAACATAATTAATTTGATATTTCATGAGTATTGACAGGTTAACTTACAATACAAGTATTGAATGATATAGTGAGATTAAACTTCCTCTTTCCCTCTGGGCAGACTAATTATATGTAGGAGTCTGCTCATATTGTGGCTGATAAGTCCAAAATTTGTGGCCAGATCGCAGCACCGCCTGCCATTTTTTCAGTCTTTTTGTGGTACAGGGCCCCCCAACACTGTCAATTGGCCAAGGGGCCCTGGATGTGCTGCCCCTCACTGCTGATTGGCTGAGGGGCAGGCACTGCATCATAATTACCCTGATAAGCCTATTGAAGCTATTAATTGACACATTATTAAGTAATCTACGCATTCAATTAAACTCTAAACTGAAATGTCTTATGAAATTAAAGTTATACATACCATGAATTGTAACTAATGTCATCACCATAATTTATTATTAAAGTTGTAAAAAAAGGATTTTAGCAATGCTCAGTGCTAACCTTGAGACAAGCAATTCATGTTAGCTGTTAAACACATGATGCAGCATCCACTGGCAGTTGCCACTGACATCCTCTGTCTCTGTGGGGTAAACACGTGTCCATAAAATGAGATTGCATGCTCAGTGTCCACTGTGTTGCTTGACAAAGTTTGTGCAAGTAGTATGTTCCTTGTCCTGTTCTTTCTGCCATTCAGGGATGGATTTTGGTAGCTGAGGGTCAAAACTCAGAAAAGGCACCTGATTTGGGGTCAAAAATGTGAGCAGCACTAAAGAAGGAGACAACTGGTTGTTTGAACTGCTGTGTTAGTGACAGGCTGTACTTGTAGTACTGGTTAAACTTCACAGCTGTTGCCTAGAACAGGTCTCTTCTCTGCTGGTTTTAATGATGACAGCTTGATAGTCCTTATGATGCCGTTTCTTTGACCTGACTCATCAAATCCATCAGCTTGTTGTGTGCATGGTGAATCACAGCTTGTTGGCCTTCAAACCATGTTACCATGAACCAGTTGGCATTTCTGCCATCTGCCACAAAATTCACTTGATCTTGAATTTCTGCGGTTCCAGGAGATCATGTAACTTAAGCGTGCACTGTGTGCCAAGTGGGTTTTCTAGCGTCTTGGACACACATTGCTGTTAATGCCGCATAGGCTTGTGGTAACAGACCGCACTGAACTACAAATTCCACCTTGTGAGCACAGGCTCTGGTAGCAGGGACCATCACATGTGGGTCCCCATTTTGACTGGAAAGGGACTCCCTGTACCTGGAAAGTGCTTGAAGGCTGTCTTGAAGGAGGAAACCAGACTATCCACATTGGGGAACTGCTTGCATCAGATGTCATTTACTAAAGACAGAGTGTCCACATTGCAAGTGACATGAACTGCATTGGGCTTCATTCCATGGGACACATCAGAAAAAATCTTCCACATATACATAGGCAGACAATGTTCTTTGGGTGAATCTGATATCTTTTGTTAGACCAACTTAAATAGTTTGGAAAAAAATTTAAGCAAGCTTTTGGGTTTAAAAGCCCTTTGTCAGGCTGAGGACGTCTCTGTGGTTGGTGTGTGCTCTTCCTGGATGGAGTGGAAAGTAAAGGAGCCAGAGGCTGGACTGCATGCAAGACAGGCAGTCAGTGAAGATGTAACTTGAGGAGTCGTGGGTGAGAGACAGGCTGGGTGTGGGGGGAAAAGGGGATGAATGTAGCAGTTAGATAGTGGAGAGGTACCTGGGGAGTTGGATGTCAGGCAGGTTATAATGTGTCATAAATCCAATGTCTATATTTAGTCTATGATTTTTCGTATCCAGGAGGCTGATGAAGTGCAGTTCATAGGCTCGTCTCAGGGAAGTGTTTTGTAAGTTTCCTTTGAGCATCAGGACGGAGAGATTGGAGAGAGAGTCGTTTTCTTGTCAGCCTGACAAAGGGTTTTTAAACCCAAAAGCTCGCTTAAAATTGTTTTCTAACTATTCAAGTTGGTCTAATAAAAGATGTCAGATTCACCCAAAGAACCTTGTCTGCCTACGTCCTTAGACCAACACGGCTATAACCCGGGCCCCTCCACATATACATGGCATTGTCGGACAGAAATGCTGAGACCTTGTTAAATTCTAAGCTGTAGTTGACAACAGCCTCCACTACGGCCTGAGCCACAGTAGAAAACTTGACAGACATGAGGTGGACCAGCTCTGTTTGAAAAACAGGCAGGTCCCAGTCTGTCCAGCTCCCCAAATAAAATGTGCTGCACATAGTTATCTTGAGGGTCGGGGACTCCCATCAGCCACAGTGGAGATGGATTGCTACACTGCCAATGCAGACTTCATGGACTGGACATGCAAAGTAATCACTGCTTGGAGATAGCCTTGCACATGAGAAACATCCAGCATTTGGCACGTTTGTATAAGGTAGTCTCTTAACGTAGGGTGATCAGTTTTCTCCAGTGGGATGTTTGCTGCTGTGAAAGCCTCCATGAGGGGAAAATGTTGCTGCTTGCCTTGCCAAACTGTTTTCCATGGTCCTTTTAAAGAGCAAGGACGTGCTTGATTCTTCCTCTGACCTTCAGCCTCTGCAGGAGCCTTTTACTTCATGTGCACCTCAGACTCTTAAGCGTCAATTGACCTATACTGTTTTTCCTTGTCACGTCCAGAGTCACATTGCAAGTAGTACAGAGCAATTTTCCTCCATCTGCTTGCAAGGTCCCTGAAGGGGATACTGCCTTACATGATCCAGAGCTGAAATGCATTTTGCTTCCTTGAAGGATTTCTTCTTGCTCTTCATCCTCCTCAAGCTGCAGCGTGACTCTGGTTGCCTCAGAGGTGGTGCTGCAGCCCTTTCGCTTCCCCAGCTGGCCCTGGACTGGCACCTGTACTGAGCCCGAGTCGCAGGGTCAGCCTTTCATTAGCCCCCTCTTGCCCCATGTGCTCCAAGGCTGCGGGGCTCCCCGCTTTTTTCTTTGCTTGCTAGTAAGCTGGTTGGTTGGTTGTTTTTCCAGGTGATCCCACAAAAATCTCAGAGACCTGCCATTTTTCATGGAAGACACCCAATTTAGTGTTTTCCACAAAAAGTTTCAAATCGCTATTTCAGTAGGTTCCTAGTTATATGCTAGTTTTTGCTGAACTGTTGTCATTAAAGCAATGGTCTTAAGTGTGGGTTCTCACTCACAGAGATCCAGAAGTGGAGTGCTTAAAAGTATTTGCAAACTGTTGCATGGCATTTTTCTTTCAGAGGATTCTGGGACATGGAAAATGGATCTGCCCCTCCTAAGCCTCATCTTGAAGGGCTGGCTAGGGTTGAATGAATGAAATCAAACAATTCAACCAAAATCTTTACTCTGTGTGTGTGTGTGTGTGTGTGTGTGTGTGTGTGTGTGTGTGTGTGTGT
>NW_017728909.1:540013-550545 GCF_001723895.1 Crocodylus porosus | reverse complement strand
CCCCAAAAAAAACCCCTAGGGCATAGACTAGAATAGTCTGCCCGTCTATATAAAGCAATCGGAATATACCCTAAGGTAAATCTGTCCAAGAAAAAGCTTTAGCTGATGTCTACATGAACAGGTTTAAAGGTGAAATGTATTTCTTAATGTGGTTTTTATATTAGTGTGACACCTGATGCTTGCTACATGTAGGGCTGCCTGATCTGGTATTCAGCATGTCTTTCACCATTGATGCATCAGCACCAAGACTCACATTGATGTGATTTATTACAACATTAAAGTTCACTAGATTTTTCTGATGGCAGCATTTTCATTTTCTTTGCATGTAAAGTAGATTTACCTTGTGTTGGGTGTTATGCATTTGAGTATGCTAAAGACTTTTATTCCTTTTTTAAGGCTTCCTGTTTACTTTGTTTTTGACAGAAATTTAAAAAAAATAGTGATGAAGCTTTGTCATTCACGCAGAGTCAGTGTGAGAGCTCTTGCAAAGTGCATTTTACAGTTTAGCTTTTGTGTTTCCAGGTGTTTATCTGTATGAAAGACCAGCATGCCATTTCCCCAGTCACATTTAGCATTAAACCTTCATAAACTAATTTGTCATTTAAATGGTCATTTTATTTACTTTAGATAGAGGCTATTAACATCTCAGAAATGTATAAAGGATGCTGTCAGTCTGTAAATTGCTAGTGATTTATTGCTTTTTAGTAGGCACAGCTCCAAACACAAGAGGCACAGCTGCTACTCCATTTTGTCCTTTTACACACACGCATGATACTTACCGTGACATTGCGTAATTACTACTTACTGCCAGGAAAGTGGCATTTCAGATACCGTTCCTTAAGAGAAGAACTGATAAACAAATTGAAGACTGTCTTTATACTTTACTTCCTTTAATGTAGACTGTTCAGTGCAGCGCAGAATTACTGCGTTCACCATTTGCAAGTGAGATAAGAGATGTAGCAGCCTATCTTTTAAACACTGAAAGATAATCTGTCTGTTTTTGTAATAACTCAGCAGGTCATTTAAAACAATTTCTATGAAGGACTTTAATCTTCTCAAAAGTACTTGTGATGGTACTTCTAATAAGGCATCCTGGATATCTTGTTATCAGACATTGCATCCATATAGTTCACTTCTAACTTGGAGCTTAGTGCATTCACTGGCTATTGCATTTTTAATACTCGATGCTGGGCGCTCATCACCTATCTAATTCAATTGCTTGCCCTGTGACAGATATTAGATCTGGTTGCCATTATAAATTGTCCTACTTTGATATTCTGACTCTTTTGATTATGTTTTTGTCAGAGGAAATCATATCCTGTAGTCATGTAATTAGAGGATGATAAAGTTGCATGGGCATTTTGTAACTTTTGAGTGCTTGACTTTAAAGTTTTAACATTCTTTATACATTGAATCTTTGTGTGCAATTATTTTTACAACAGTGCCTTCAAATAAATCAAACTCTCAGGGACTATGAGCCCATGTTTCCATACTACTAAGGTATACTAAGATGGGTATTGGATACATTGTATAGAGTTTGTTCCTCCTGGCTCATAAGTTTTCTGTTGTCTGCATGGCAGTGTTGTACATTCCAAATTGCATAGTGGCTTATTGCTCATAAGAAGCTTATAAGGAATGAGGCTTTCAGGACAAGTACCTTAAGTATTGCTTCTGTATATTAGATGTTAGGTGGGGAAGTGTGTGTGTGTGCATGTGTTATATAAATTATATATATATATATATGACTTAGCCCATAAAGGTGCAAATCTACCCTGCCTTCTGTCTCGCTTCAGACCAACATGGCTAACTGCCTCTCCTATATATTTATCATAGAGGAAAGTCCCTGTAAGCTCCTGAAGCCAAGGCTGCATGTCCATAGTTCATCAGGCTGGCAAGTTTTCTCCATCTAACTTTTACTGTAGAGCTGCTGGAACAGCTTTGGGCATGATGCCTGGTATTCCTAACAGACAGCCCAGTGAGACTGAAGCTGTTGTCAGTTCTTGAACTACAGGCTTCCTGTGGCACCATTGCAGTGAAAAGAGAGACTGGATAATTATAACAATAAGTATATAATATCTAGTACTGTCCTAGTTGATGGTGACAGTTTTGGAAGGAATATAAAGCCAGTCTTTAATTATTAGAAACCACGCTGAGGCTAATGAAGATGGCAGATTACCGCACATATGCCTACAGAGTTATGACACCATTTGGGGCCTTAGAGAAAGTGCTGTAGCAACAAAGTTTGGCACCAGAGGAAAAGCCTGCAGTGGCAGCCTGCCCTCGCCCTGTGCACAGATCCTTGGGGCACCCCCCGCCCCCAATGCTTGTCTAGGAGTGAATGAAGCAGCAGGAGCTGCCTTTCCCCTGTCCCCGTACCTCTTCCCTCGCAATGAGCTGCTCACGGCTCCGTCCCCAACCCTGGCTGGGCAGTGCCTGCTGGTGCCCCGTTTGTTTCGGTGCTTGGGGCGGTCACCACACTTCCCCACCCCCCTTGCTACAGCACTGCTTAGGTAATGGCCACTTTCAGACACAGGGTACTCAAGTGGATGGACATTTATGTCTGAACCTATTAAGCATTTTCTGCATGTGGAAAAGGGAGGCTGTGGAGGAAAGAAGAACTATGGTGGCAGAAATCAACTTGATTTTCAAGGAAAGATCTTTTTCCAAATCTGCTGGTAGCCTGTAGTCATAAGAAGGTTTTTATGTGATTTTAGTGAATCCCTGCCTGCCCATTCAGTTATTAAGCCTGATCTTTTCCAGTAGTAGAAAATAATTTCAAGTTTATCAGATTGCTGGCAGATTGCTCTAGTGATCCTGATTGTTGGGTTGGTTTTTATTTTAAGTTATTGGCAAATTTTTCATGTCTTATAAAGATTGCAGTGGGAAGAAGAGTAGAAGAGGAAAAATAGAAAGAGTAGATGAGAAGAAGAAGAAGAGAGTGAAAAAACAAGGGAATGAACAAGGCAGAGGAAAGAAGGGCAGTAAAGAGAATGGGAGGGAATGTGAGTGTGAGAAACTAGAGAAAGACTCGACAGGCAGTCAGAGAGGCTTCTTTGATTCTGAAAACCAAGGGCTTCACAGTGGTGGAGCAAGGAAGAGCAGTTGAGGGGAGGGCAGAAAGACAAGATTAAATAAAGAAAATAAGCTTAAAAAAACTAGAAAAGAAAAAGACTCAAAAAGGGCAGTTGATAAAATTGTTAAGGAGGGGGAAAGCATGTACATTGAGGGAACAGAGTTCAGTATTTAGTAAATAAATGTTTGGATTTATACACACTGCAGTCTTCTCGTTGCTCTATTAAGTAGCGGCCTGAGCTGCCTGGTCTGGTCTTGCCCTCTCCCTCTATAGTCCAGAGCTCAAGCTTCGAAAATGGAGAATGAACTTTGCTCTGCGGCTTGATCCCATACCCCTACACAGCAGTGACGGCTATTCCATGCAGAGAGGGAAATGATGGGCAAAAGCAGGTAAGGTGCAAAAAGTGTACTAGGGTCACATAGCCCAAGTCTAGATCAGTCAGAAAGGAACTTCAGACATAGAAAGCTGAGAGAGCCCACTGCTTGAAGTATTCTGGTGCCCTTGACCTCCACAGAGAAAGCTGAGGGGGGATCTAGTGACCTGTTACAAACTAGTCAGAGGGGACCAGCAGGCACTGGGGGAGTCACTGTTCCCCTGAGCACGACCAGGAGTGACCAGGAATAACGGTCACAAGCTGGCAGAGGGTAGATTTAAGCTAGACATCAGGAGGCGCTACTTCATGGTCAGGGCGGCTAGGGTCTGGAACCAACTTCCAAGGGAAGCGGTGCTGGCTCCTACCTGGGGGTCTTTAAGAGGAGGCTAGATGTACGCCTTGCTGGGGTCGTTTGACCCCAATAATCTTTCTTGCCATGGCAGGGGGTCGGACTAGGTGATCTACTCAGGTCCTTTCCGACCCTAGAAACTATGAAACTATGATCTTCATTCTAATTGGTGATTCTTTTTTCATTGCTTTGGAGCGAGTTGAAAGATAATGGTCTGTCCTTGCTTCCTGGTTTCCAATTCCTGCCTGTTTTATGAAAGTAATGTAATTAAAGGTAAACTGGGAGCACTAGGAACTAACCCAAGAAACCAGAGATTAGTCAGTCCCAGAAGAGAAATTGAGGAGAAGAGCTTAAGAAACGTAGATGGCATAGCTTAGTGCAGACACTGCTGTCCCTCTAGCACCTATTATGTATTGATCACTTTTTCTTTTGGAAACACTGATTAACATTAAAACATTGACACTGTACAAGACCTGTGCAAATGGTTATTTAGTCTGGACTTCATTCTAAACTGAACAAGGCCTAAATTTGGCCCAGAAATACCAAAGCCTAAGATGTTAACAAGCAGAATCAGAGGACTGACTTTGCTGGAGCTGTTAGCATGATGAAAGTTGTATGTGATTATAAATACCATGCTTGAAGCAAGGCCAGGGCTAATCAGTAGACATGAAATGTTGAACTCATCTGCTTTGTAGAACCCGTCTAGTGAATTGGGTGACTCCCTCACATCTAATGCCAGAAACAGAAAAGATTTGCTAAATGTAGGGGTTGTTCTCATTCACATCTTGGTATAGTTCTTCTATCAGCTTCTAGGGAGTTAATAGTGACTTGTTCTGCTGTAAATGACAGCAGATTCCTTTGATATTTTACAGTTACATTTGATATTTTTGTGATATTTCAAGCAAGTGTGTTATCACACATGCACATGTGTGCACATCCAGGTGTTCTGCTTCACTTAAAAATGTGTCAAAAGTTCAAATTCTAGTGTGTCAGCTACTATATGCCTACTACCATATTTACCCAAATCCAAAACTACTTTGAATTTAAGACAACACCCCCAATTGTCACATTCTGGACATGGAAATTTATAAATTTGTCTTAATTTTCCATGTATAGAAACTAGTTATTGGAGGGTCCTCTTAAATTCATCCTCCTCCACCACTGCTGCAGGGAAAGCAGTGGCCCCTTGCCACTGTTCCCTGTCCCCTTCCCCACCTCATGCCTTCTTCCTTTTGCCTCTTGTCCCCATCCTGTCCATGCCCTATTTCCCTGCTCTCACCCCCGCTCCACCACCCACTTTACCTTTGCAGCTACTCTGGCTCTGTCTCTGCCAGGAGCATGGAGCACTGGGCAGTAGTGATGGCACCAGCAACAGCTCCCCATTCTCCTCCCTGCTCTGTGTGCTTTTCCCCAGGCTCCTGCTACACTGTGTACCCCTTCCTCATGCTCCACCTTCTACATGTACCCCTTCCCCCATGTCCTTTCCCTATACTCATCTTGCTCTGTGTGTCCCTTCCTCTGTGCTCCCTCAAGTACCACATGCCCCTTTACTTGTGCTCCTCCCAGCACCATGTGTCCTTTCCCTGTGGTCCCTTCTGCACTGTGTACCCCACTCCATGTACCCTGTACTTGCTGCATGAACCACCCTGGCCCTGTTCAGAGCCCCAGAAGCTGCTTGCCTGGCCTGTACTTGAATCTAAGATGAGGGTTTTCCCCCTACGCTGAATGGGGGAAAATACCTTGTCTTAGATTCAAATAAATACGGTAGCATCTGCTAAAAACAGGCCAGTCCGGTCCAAAAGAAATTGATCAGTCTGTGGTGCAAGTACACATGATTGTTGGTCGTGAAGCTAGTTGTAAATGCGTTATTGGCAATAACTCACTGTACTGAATATTGTGGTGATGGCCTCATGACCATACTATATTCAGCTATGTGCAGGGAGAGCATTTGCAGGTGGCCTGATACAGGTGATATTGAGACGCATTGAGGAAAAACATGCCTAATGTCACGTCTGGCTGCCTTTGACTTCCCAAGCCCAGTGAACAGGATCCATTTACTTCTGGGTCACGTGGCATCACAGGTGCACGTTTCAGTGCAGATCCAGAGCGGGGTTTGAACTTGCTCACCCGGAGCTATAATGAAACCCCTTAACCACTCTGATGCTGTGCCACTTTAGATGTGGTCTCACCCTCCCTGCAATTGATGTGGTCTATCACCCTGCAAGCTTATGGCTGAGACCTCTTATGTCTTGTCTTCTTTCCTGCATTTTGTTCAGTGTTAGACCCTGAATGTCATTAATCACATAACGTTTCTCCTTTTCCTGAGCCTGTGGGTGTGAGGATAACTGTTGAATAACCAAAGAATGAGCAGCCTAAGTCCTCATACATGTTCTTCATTGGACACCAGAAGTTACAAAAAAATCTATGAAAGATTTTTACTTCAAATTGGACATAGAGGGTAGACAAGTGAATAAGTGAAACACTTTGAAAACTGTTTTACAGTTTACACTGTAACCTTTAAACCTGTTCCAATTGGTCCAGTAAAATATATCATAAAAAAAACAACCTTTGCTCAGTGAAGAGCAGGCATATATAAAAAGCTTGCATTGGTTCAGCTCTTGTGCAGTAAGTGTCCCTGCTCCCACAGCTTTCAGAACAGTTAGCATTATGCCTGTCCACAGTCCTAGATGAGATAACAAAGACATGTTTATACACTGTGCTGTGATATCTAGGAACACCATTCTCCCAAGGAATATTTTTCAGCTTTTCATTTAGTCCTGGCTAGGATGGAAGTGAATGTAAGAATGTACTTAAAACCTAGTGGGCCAGAAAAGGGTGTGGATGCTTCAGGTGCTCAATCAGCTTCAGGCTAGGTTTCAGGAAAGCACTTAAGCATGTAGTTAACTGCAAACCTGTGCTTCAGTCCTATCAAAGTCAATACTAGGCTTTCAAATGAAGGTAAAGTCTTTCTTGATTTGTTTGCCCTAAAGCATGTATTGGAGCATTAATAAGCTCCATTTAAAAGGTATTTTTTATAGATATACAAGAGGATCTTTACCAGAGATGCAGCTTATGTTTGCAAATATTTCTTTTGCTGCTTTAATGGATTAAGGCATACCAGCTGGTATAGCTGCATCTTTTGTTGGCTTGGTTATTTTGGTTAGGAGTGAGAGATCTGTTGCAGCTTCTCCCCATCTCTCTCTTAACCAGCTTAACTGTGCTAGTGAAACTCTCTAGTGAAGCCCAGGCCTGCCATGTATATGTATAAAGCATTAGTAGCATTCTCAATATTGAAGTAATATGCATGCAGCATATCAGGTTGTTTGTGTTTGGAGAAATTAAATACTGTAACCTCTCCCATCTTCAGTTAGATCTGATGTGTTCTTAATGAAGGTGACACATGAAGCTTGTTACTGAAGCCATGTGATGAGCTTTTGGAAATGTCCTCTTTCTATAGTATCATAAAATAACAGCATGTAGCTTTTTCACAATAGCTTCGATTTACTTCTATTACTGTGAAATTCATTAGTAAATCTATAAGATTGTTTTCATTAATAAAACTTAAGATATATCTATTTTTATTTTTATAAATTTTAAGCAAGGTTAAACATTTAATTTTGAAAGTTAAATTGTATCAAATCTAAATTAAAGCAATAAGTGCCTTTTTATACAGAAAAGTGTTCATCCTGACTAACTTTATTGTGTTACTCTAGCAAATTAGTTTTTATCATTTAATAATGGTCCTTGTTATATGTCAGCTAAACCATATCCATTATTAAAACTTTAATAGTTTTAAAATTTCCTCTAATGACGTTAATGTCAATTAGAATTGCCTTCCAAGAGACTAATTAACCATATTAAATCTTTACTCACGGGCACTGAGACTTGGAGCCGTATAACCTCAAGTATGTGCACCTGCTAATTTAGCATTACATCTAAAGTCCACTGAAAAGTTTCCTTTAATTTCAGCAGGCTGTGTGTCAGGTGCAAGGGGCCTGTTGATAGGTGCTTGGCCCACACATGCCAGTCATATGTAAGAACTGGAATCTTGTATTTAATTTACTAATATTAGTTTGTTGCTTAAATTGTTTTAATTAGATGTTGTAAAAATTGTATGCCCTTTCAAATCTTAACTTAATTGAGTGAGGCTACTGTCAGACTCTTGGAGATTAGACAGCTTTTAATAGCATCAAGCGTTGTGTAAACAATTTATTGGCTCCAAGTTGCTTTATACTTGCTTTTCATGTGCTTATCTTTACTCTGAACTGTAGGTTTGCAGTCTTCCAGTAAGAGTTGTAAGCCATGCTTATTGAATGGAGAGATTTTCAAGGTCTCAGTAGAGATTTTAAGGAGATGTTATGAATAACTGAAATGGTGGGTTAAAAGTATCATGTCCAGTCTCTTGATAAAATGCACAAGACTATAATTAAGTTGAAGTGTTGTTTTGTTTCTTTTTGCTGCAAGTAGATAAAATGAAGGTTTTGGTGCATCAAAGCTGCCTTTAAAATAGGATATTTCAGTGTTTTAAATGCCATCTATTGTAAGGCAATGATGAAATCTTAGGGTGAGAGATGTTTTAGAATTGCCTTTACTAGGGCAGGACCAGATCTCTGGCTAGCATAAGTCATACATCTTTTGACTTCAGTTCAGTTGCACCGATTTACATCTCTGATTCATAGACTATGAGGAATTTATGACTAAAGTTCCTCTTAAAACTGAATCCTACAATAGTAAAGTTAAGGCAGTTACAGGAAAAAGAAGTGGGAAAGTTACTTGGTTATATAACCCTGTGATGCAAACATGCACAAGAACTAATTCAATGTACCACAAGGATTTTACAATAAGTGGAAACTGAAGTGACTGTCAACATTCCTCTTTTAATGCTGAGATCATACCACTTTATTGCAAATTGACTTCACTGTCTTGTTAGTATTAGACACACAGTATTTTATTCATAATAGACAAACTCAAAGGCTTATGCAGTAATTGCTATTTAATGATCAGCAATCATTTTCTAAATCATATAGATAAAACTTATTTTACTATACAAAACTGCCAGCTGTTTGTAGAATTTTGTGAGCATGAAAGCTTTGCAAATAATTGTTCACTAAATTTTATTCTAATCCTGTTTTAAGATAATATTCTGACATGTCTATGCAAGTATTCAATTTGAAACAAATTGTTTATTCAGCAGAACCATATAGCAGTGATGGATCCTGAACTATAAAAAACAAAACAAAACTCAAGCCTTGAGATATGATCAACTGAAAAAAACCAAACATTTATAAGGACTCTAAAAATAGCAACCTGTCCCTTATTCCTGCCAGTCCTTGTGATATATGATAGTATCTTTCTGTATCTTAGAATAGTTCTTTCCCCTGTTTTTATAAGAAATGCCAACAAAAACAAATGGAACAACTGACTAATACATCAGAAACCATGAAACTGAAAATATGCAAATAACTGTCAAATTCAGGAATTGAAGAAACTGGAACAATAATTTGTTCTGGTGTTTTTGTTCTGTTAGTACAATCTTAGGATTACATTGGGCATTAATATGGAAATATTTTCAGACAAATATCGTTTTTAAGCTGACTATCTCTTTCCTGCTAAACTGTTTGTAGTTGTAAGTGTAACACGTAATTCAGTGTTTTTCTTTACAGTCCAAGATTAAATCTGGACCAACTAGTTACTTGAAATTCTGCAGGTGCATATATACAGGAATGGATTTTGCACATTAGTACAGCTGCTTGTCTGCATATGCCAAGTTTAACTCTTCTACAGCACGCTGCAGTTGTTAAAAGGATTTTTGAAAGTATTTATGTTTAAGTTTCATATTCGCTGCTCAGTATGTTAGTGAGTACCTTGTAAATATTAAGTGATATTTCGTGTGGACCAAGTGTCCTTTTAAACGCTATTTTATTCAACCAAACTCTTGATGTGATATTTACTTATAATAGAGCTGACAATTGCCTGCTCCTGTTCTGGCTTTCTCCCCAGTCACTGGTGATTTATGAATCAGAATTATGTCCGTGTCAGCAAAAATGTCTCAGTTTCTCCAAACGCATGCTGTAAATGTACTGGATGAAGTCCTAACCTGATGAAAGTACAAAGTGGTCTTCCAGTATGTTCTCCGTCATGCTGATTTTCATCTTTCAGGTTTATTATATTATGCTGGCCATGGCTATGAAAACTATGGGAACAGTTTCATGGTCCCTATTGATGCTCCAAATCCCTACCGGTCTGCCAACTGTTTGTGTGTACAGAATATCCTCAAACTGATGCAAGAAAAAGAGACTGGCCTCAATGTGTTTTTACTGGATATGTGTCGAAAAAGGTAGGATTTGTACTTCTTAATGCATAGCCACAACTTCCAATAAACATTTCATGAGTTTTCTTTCTGCCGTGATTGGGATAGGGAGAGGGAAAAGACTACAGAACTCATTGCTCTAAGCCAGGGGTAGGCAACGTTTTTTGGCCAGCGTGCCAAAAAACACCACAATGTCTACCTAGGAAGGTGCCGGAGTACTGGCACAGCAGAAAAACAAAGTGAAGGCATGTGGTACATGGCAGGATGCCCTGCTTGTGCCCCTTGCCCCCCACCCAAGGTCTCTGCCCCCCAGCCCTGCTGCCCATTATAGTTTCATAGTTTCTAAGGTCGGAAGGGACCTGAGTAGATTATCTAGTCCGACCCCCTGCCATGGCAGGAAAGAGTACTGGGGTCAAACGACCCCAGC
>NW_017728909.1:535600-539913 GCF_001723895.1 Crocodylus porosus | reverse complement strand
GCATCACTTCCAAGCCGGGAGCGGGGGAGAGACCAGGGCTGCGCTGCCTCAGGTCCCGCCCCCACCGCCTGCTCGCGCTGATGCGGACCTGGTGCCAGAGCCCAGCACAGCTGTTTGGAGCCTCCCGGCTGCAGCCGCCCCGGCTCTGGGGAGCTGCTGCCAGCTGGGACCCCAGGCTGCCCCCAGTAGGCAGCTGGGACACTACAAGCCCTGCTCAGAGTAGCCCAGGCTCCATCCCTGGCAGCAGCTTCCCGGAGCCGGGGCTGGCCGCGGCATGCCAAGCAAAATGGCCTCACATGCCACACTCTGCACACGGGCCAGGGGTTGTCGCCCCCTGCTCTAAGCTTAGCTGTTTTATAGCCACAAGTTCACTGGTGGAAAAAGAAGTGGGTCCACCTAGGAACCAGCTCTGCTTTTGGAATGGGGAGGAGGCTAGAAACACATGTGAGCATTAAAGCAATGAACATGGCCCATCAACCTTCCTTGCAAATGAAATACCAGTGGCGCAATTAAACTCCACGTTCCTCTGGCCAAGTGTAAAGTATTCATCAAAATATTTGATTGATTTTTCACATCTCAACCTGGCTGGAACTATGTTTCTGAAGAGAACCCACGAATATTTCATTAGGTGAAATGACCGACAGTTTTACTGGGAATCGAAGACTCTCTTTTTGGTAGGCTTTTAGTCAAATTCAGTAGCAGCTAACATTACGTGCCTGCGAGGAGATGATGTGTAACATTTGGCTCTGGTCTCTTTTAAGTACTGTTCATTTAAAGGTATCGTTTATATAAAAGTGCTGATGTAGTTAATTCTGTATCTGTCAATGGTTTCATTCTGAGAGGTTGTAAAATGATTACCCCTGCATGTCTAATGTACGCTGTTATCAGCTTGTATGACTGTGAAGTTATGTTGCTATTATTTTTTGTCAGCTTCACCTTCTCATTTGTCTGTTTCTCATTGTAGAAATGAATATGATGATACCATTCTGATCTTGGATGCCCTGAAGGTTACAGCTAATATTGTTTTTGGATATGCAACGTAAGGAACCTTCCCCCCTTCCCCCCATAAATTTTTAAAGCCAGAAGAAATTACTGAGGTCCTTTTAAATGTTCTTACACTAACAGCACCTGTAACTTATTTCCTGTAGTATAAGAATAGCAGAGCAGTGGGGTGGGAGGAAAGGCATGGTGGTTACGCTTTACTTGCCGTATTCAAATTGTCCTTGATTATTGCTTGGAAATTTAGAAGCATAATGTTTATCGTATGCATATTGCATGAGTTGATGTCTGCCATCCAGATTCAAGCTATTGCCCTTAATAGCAGTGAACTGTCCAGCCCATTTCCCTAACTTGTTGAGGCACTTGCCTGAAGCTGTTTTAATAACTAACTCCAGGACTACCTGTATTTTGTTTCTAATAATTCCAAGGTATTAAAAGCTGTCATAAAAGCTAGCAAGCCTCATTCTACAAGCCTATAATGTTCCCTTCTTTCAGTACTCTTTAGTTATTCCCTGTATCTTTCCAGTGTATAAACTTACTATAGGAACATGTACATTAGTCAGAAAGGGCAATCTTCTTGGCAGATGTGCTACATATTAGCCCTGAATCCTCTCCCCTAGTGCCACTCTTCTCCCCTTCCTCTGCCTGACTTGCTGCTCTGCTTTCCGCTCCTTGTCTTATCTGCCACTCTGCGGCCAATCCCCTTCCTGATCTGCTGTGTGCCACAAAGAGGCTGCCCATGCCACCTGTGGCATGTGTGCAATAGATTGGCCACTCATGATGCCTATTACAGGGGAACTGAACAATTGAGATCCAGAGCAATCCATTGACTCTAATCAGACCTCTGCCACCAGCATGCAAAACTAAGATCCCAATGTCTGAGGGGACAGGAAAAAATGCCAACTGCCCTGTTGCACATTCTTACTGAATGGCAATGGCAAAAGAAACTTAATTTGCAAATAAACTCTATACATGCTTAACAATGAAATATATATCAAACCAGTTTTGTATGTGTGTGTATTATTTAAATAAATAAAATGAGGTCTGGCATCTTGAGTGGCCACAATCTATTACTTCACCAACCACAAAGAACAAAGTCATTCCTGTATTTTCAAAAACCTTAAGAGGTTATTTAAAATTTACATGATTAGCAGTTTCATGGTGGTACACCTAGCTATGGTGTTTTTCATGCATTAAATAAGAAGCTGTCAACAGGTAACTGAAGATGCCGAGTCTGCTATAGTGTGCTAATTAGCATGCTCCAGCAGACTCATTTAATCAAGTCTGCTCCGATGCATGCTAATTAGCATGCACTGGAGTAAGCATCGGCAAGTATAGGTGCCCTAAATGTCTAATAGGTGGAGTGAGACACGCTGAATCACAGGCCTGAGGTGAAGTCAAACCAAGTCTTATTAGCAGTAGGGGTGTCTTAACTGCAGCTTATTGAACAAGCTTTAGATAAAGTACCCCTGCCACCATTTTTAAGTGAGGGACACTGAATACATGAGATGATGCAAGCGATTTAATTAGAGCGGCTTCTGAGAGCTGCTCTAATTAAAATGTCTCCCCCCCCCCAGTGTGTGTGTCCCAAATACATGTCTGCTTAAAGAGAATAATCCCCAGGGAGGCATATAGTTCTCCCAGTCTTTCATTGGGCAGCATAGTAAACTTCCAGGTGCAGATCCTGTTCCACTCTGCAGAATCATTTTTCCATTCTCCATGAAATAGTCTTTCGATAAAGTGCAGCATTGGAGGCAGGTGGAGAGGTCAGAACCAGCATTCCTGCTAAGCTGCACAGGTGTACTCATGCTGCACTGCTGGGCGTGCCTGTGTGGCTGTGTACATCGCACAGCTGAGAGGGAACAGGGGTCAGAACCTAGGGCTTGCTCTATCTCGGGGCAGTACCCACCTCACAGGAGTGGTTCCCTCTTCCTTGGAGTTATCCTCACCCTAAGAATCTTTCACTTTTGGCCCCAACTTCAACAGGAGGGGTGGAGGATGCTGTCAGTCCTGCCTAGGCCCTGGTCTGGGGGCTAGGGTACTGTCCAGAAAAGCAAGAGATATGGATTCTACTGCCCTTAGGCTGCAAACTGAACCCAAGTCTCCTATGTCCTGGGCAAGTAGGTAGGCCACTAGGTGATCAAGGATGGAAGAAGGTGGGCACCACTGTTAGAGCCATCCCACATGGGTTTTTTTTCTCTGATCACAGATTTGGGTTATAACAGAACATAGATGGAGTTAGAGGTCTGTGTTGCTGTAATTGTTTCATTCTGCGCATGCACAATGAGCCAAATCTAGTCACCTAGGGACCTGTTCAGGCCAAATGTAGAAGGAATTTGGACTGTTGCGCAGCATAGAATAGGCTTGCATTTAGTTAGCACCCTTTTGGAGACAGTGACAGAGAAGGATGTGGACCAAGATCTTCATAGAAGTGGTTTTATTAATGTCTTTCCTTCCCACAAAGACCATAGTGGCTGTACATACTACCTAGCCTTCATATACTTCAGGTTCCTATTTTATATAGCATTCTTTACACCTGCAGGAAGGCCTTGTTACTTACCACTCATTGTTATTTTGCTTTGTCTTTGCTCTGATATTTCTCATGTTTTAAAGATGCCAAGGAGCAGAAGCATTTGAAATTCAGCATTCTGGCTTGGCTAATGGGATTTTCATGAAGTTCTTGAAGGAGCGTTTGTTAGAAGACAAGAAGATTACTGTTCTACTTGATGAGGTTGCCGAAGGTGAATGCAAACCTATATTTTAACCATACTCCTAACTTCCAGTTTACAAAAGCTTGCTTTCTGCTTGCCTGTCAAACTTGTCTTTCATAGTGAGTGGTTTTCCTAACTGCATGCTGTTAAGGCAGACTGATGAAAATGTGTTTCTAAGCTTAAAACAATTCAGGAACAAAGCTTGTATTTGTGGTTTGATGTAGCGGGGGAAAGGAGCAATAATTGTGTAAGTAGGCAAGGTATGAGTAGGCATGTTGCATGTTTGATGCATAGTTAGCAATCATCTACAGTCAGTGGAGGTATGAGTTATATGGGCCACCAAAATAATTGTTAGTTACTTTTCAGTAAGTGCTTCTTTGCTTCTATTGCATTCTTCCACCTGGCTTACCTTTCTTTAACTAGATATCTGGAAAATATGTAACAGTAGGTAACTGTTTTAGCATGTTATTAAACTTCACAAAAAGGTTTGTGAATTTTCAGGCCATTTTCAAAGGAAAATCTTAACCCAAACAAGCTCAATAGATAGCTATTAAGGTAAAAGGTGTGCCTTTTAAGGTGTGCCTCCCCTCGGGCCCCGGGGGA
>NW_017728909.1:514827-534576 GCF_001723895.1 Crocodylus porosus | reverse complement strand
CTGGCTTGCATCCATAGATGCTTTTCGAGCAAATCCCAGGATGTCATTTTCCCCTTGTACTTCGGTGAGGCCGCAGCTGGAGTGCTGTACCCAGTTTTGGGCTCCACAATTCAAAAAGGATGTGGAGAAGCTTGAGAGAGTCCAGAGGAGAGCCACACGCATGATCAGAGGTCAAGAGAACAGACCATATGACAGACTGAGAGCCATGGGGCTCTTTAGCCTGGAAAGGCGCAGGCTCAGGGGTAATCTGGTGGCCCCCTATAAGTTTATCAGGGGTGACCACCAGCATCTGGGGGAACGTTTGTTCACCAGAGCGCCCCAAGGGAGGTCGAATGGTTATAAACTACTACAAGATCGTTTCAGGCTGGACATAAGGAAGAATTTCTTTACTGTCTGAGCCCCCAAGGTCTGGAACAGCCTGCCAGCGGAGGTGGTTCAAGCAACTACATTGAACACCTTCAGGAGTAAACTGGATACTTATCTTGCTGGGATCCTATGACTCCTGCTGACTTCCTGCTATTCGGGTGCAGGGCTGGACTCAATGATCTTCCGAGGTCCCTTCCAGCCCTAATGTCTATGGAATCTATGCTTCAGTGGCACTACTAGCATGCTTAATGTTGGTCACCCGCTACAGTACCATGTAGAACCAGGTCCTTGAGACAAATGGAAAATATTTTTAATTAAATGTGGGATCAGGCTGAAAAATAGCTAAGAAAATGTTCTCACAGGACATCTTTTGTGCTGTGCATTGGCCTGGAGTGAATTTGAGTAATCAAGCACTACGCACCTTCTGAAAATGCAGGTTTATCATGGAAATGCTGACACAATCATAACCATAGTAACCTGATGTCGTTGCAGTGATGTAACTGCTTTAATTAGAATTTCATCAGCTTTGATTCCTAGAAAACTATTTACATCTTCTCTTTAGATATGGGCAAGTGTCACCTTACCAAAGGCAAGCAGGCTTTGGAGATTCGCAGCAGTTTATCCGAGAAGAGAGCGTTAACTGATCCCATTCAGCAAACGGTGTCTTCTGCAGAGTCCCTGGCACGCAACCTCCAGTGGGCCAAAGCACATGGTACAGTAAAGAGTGTTTTCTAGCTCTCTCCATCCGGATGGAATTTCAGTATTTCTTCTTGCTTGAAACTGGTTAAACAGTTTGATTAAAAATACTTGGGGACATGCCAGTTTGCTAGCTGCGCTCAGTGCTCTTCCCTTCTTCACAGGTTGTGATTAACTGAATAGAAATGGGCCTGCAGTTCACAGTTCAGATCTACCTCTAAATTGTCACAAGTGTTCAGGTCTTGGAAGTTTTTGCTTGTATTTACCTCAGATAAGATGGTAAAGAAATGTGTGAGATTCTGGCTTTTTCTCCTGTATGGTAACTTCATGAGCATACCAGACACAATAGCTGACTCTCTTTTTTTAATGAAACAGCATTCACTTATTTCTTTCTAATAGGATAAGGCAATGGCTGGCAACCTTTACAAGCCATGGGCCAGAACAACCCAGCACCAGTCTGATCCAGGCCAGGTGGCTTCCATGGCATATTAATGGGGGGCGGGGGCAGGCAGCTGGGATCTGTGTCTGCTCCACTACCACTTCTCCCAGCTTCCCAGCTGTGGTGTGAGTGCAGCTTTCAGCCAGTAGGGAGCTGCACCAGGGCCAGAGAAAGCTGTGCTGCATCTGGGAGGCAGAGGGTGGGAGAGGGAAGGGGGAGAGAGGGGAAGGGAGTGGGGGAGGGAAGGGTAAGTAGCAGCAGTGTGGACAAAGCTTCCAGCTGCATGGCCCCAACACAGCCCCCCACCAGCTGGAAGCTGCACTCATGCTGCAGCCAGGGGAAGGCTAGGGGATGGGGGGAAGAAGCAGCAGCAGCAAGGGTGCCTGGTCCTGATGCAATTCCTTGCTGCTTAGCCACAGCATGGGCATGGTATGGATGCTGGCATAGGAAAAGCCCTTAGGCTCTCTGCACTGGATCCATTGGCTCTATAGGCTGCCCAAAGGCCATATGTTGCTGGCCTCTGGGTTAGAGAGTAGTTGTGACACTTGTGAGCAGATGACTAGAAAAGAAACAGAAGCGTTTCAAACTACTGCCTACTTTTTTTTGCTATCACAAAGGCTTATTAGGTGCCTGGTCCATATAAGTATAAGTATTGAGCACCTAACTTGTATGTTTGTCTTCATGCGTTTCCCTCCTGTATTTCAGTAGTTTAAGAATTTAATCCCAAGAATCTCAGTTTCATGCAGTGACTAAAAAAATTGACATGTGGCCTGATCATAGACTCAGGGTTTTTAGGTTCATAGTCACTATGCAGACTCCTATAGTCATAGTTTTCCTATTATTGTAGGCCTCCTTCATTCATAGGAAAACAACTGTCAAAGATTTGCATCTGGCCTGGGGGCAGCTTTGTACTGATACCTGTTGATTGGTATCAACAGAACTAAGGCAGCGCAATTTTTGTGTGTAGACAAAGACTTAAGCTAATTGGCTGGCTCAAGCCATTGGAGGGTTGAAGGAAAAAAGTTGTTCCAGTTGCCATAGATGTTGTTACTCTAGTAATGCTCAGTTTGGAATGAAGGCAAGGATGGTTGACAAGGGCTCCCACTGTGTCTGCTACAGCACCAGCAAGTAAGGCCAAAGTAGAATATAAACGTTAACTGCTAATAATAAGCATGGAAGAAGATGCTGTGAGTTTAGGGTGAGGACTTGCTAAACTTTCCTGAAGGTTGGTTAGAGTGAGCTTTTCTTTTTAATGAATTTATCCAAAATATGTATTTGCAGAACTTCCAGAAAGCATGTACCTTGAATTTAAATGTGGCGTTCAAATTCAGCTGGGGTTTGCAGCAGAATTTTCCAATGTCATGATAATCTACACAAGGATAGTAAAGAAACCCCCTGAAATAATTGTTTGCAAAGCCTACGTTACAGACTTCCCACTTGTAAGTGTTTCCTGCCTATTTCAATGATTTGTCTGTATGCAACTTAGCCATCTGGCTGCTGCTGCTAATGCATATAAAAATTGCATCCAGTGATCATATTGGTGAATCCCTGCTCCTTTACATCCTCTTACCCTTCCTCCTCCAGCCTAACATAATATTATGCTCACAGTTTGATTCTCACTTGTTTATTTCCACAGGACTTGGATGTGGATCCCAAAGAGGCAAATAAGGGAACGCCTGAAGAAACTGGCAGCTATTTAGTATCCAAAGACCTGCCTAAACACTGCCTTTATACTAGACTAAGTTCACTGCAGAAACTAAAGGTTTCGATAATTTTCTTATTTCTCACACATTTACACCATTTGCTTCACAACCACAAAGAGATCAACTTACATTATGCATAAACCATAAGTGCTGTGGCTACTTGGAAGACGATTGCATTAACATGTATTCCAGCTGCTTAAAGAACAAAAATAGCTAAGAGCACCTTTTGGTGATTTGGTTCTGAGGCTGAAAACTGAAAATGTGGTCAAGACAGAGCTGATGGTCATGAAGTCATAATGTCATTACACAAGTCATTGTTCATCACAACTCTAGGGAATGTTCTTTGCAGATTGAGGCTTGTATTTTTTTGGAGAAGTTGGCAGCATCTGTACATATCAGTGGATGTGTTGTCATGTTTTCTGGTTTACTAACAGTATTGCCTTAAGCAGAGCTGTATGTTATGAAGTCACTGGCAGGAAGTGAAAATATTAGAAATCATTTCCTAGTCGGCTTGCACCCTGGAGTCTCTAGATTTCTCAGGTGCTCTCGCATTGTGAAATGACAGTGCAGAATCATTGCCATTTCACAATGTGGTTGGTTCTGGGGCTGGTTTTGTTCAATATCTTAATCAGTGACCTGGAATATAGGATGGAGTACACCCCCAGCAAGATTGCAGATGACACCAAGCTGGGAGCAGTAGTAGATATGCTGAAGGGTAGGGCTAGGATTCAGAGACCTCAGCAAATTGTAGGATTGGACCAAAAGAAATCTCATGAGGTTCAATAAGGAGAAGTGCAAAGCCCTGCTCTTATGATGAAACAATCCCATGTACTGCTGCAGGCGGGGGGCTGACTGGCTGGGCAGCAGCTCTGCAGAAAAAGACCTGGGGGTTACATTGGACAATAAGCTGAATATGAGCCAACAGCATGCCCTTGTTGCACAGAAGGCTAATGGCATCCTGGGCTGCATTAGTAGGAGAATTACAAGCAGATTGAAGGAAGTAATTATTCCCCTCTATCTGGCACTGGTGAGGCCACATCTGGAGTAGTGTCCGGTTTTGGGCCCCCCACTACAGAAATTATGTGGACAAATTGGTTAGGCAGCTAACGAACATGATATATGAGGAGAGGCTGAGGAATTGGGAATATGAGGAACTAGGCTTATTTAGTCTGCAGAAGAGAAGACCAAGAGGGGATTTAATCGCAACCCTTGACTCCCTGAAGGATGTTTCCAAAGAGGATGGAGCTGGGCTGTTCTCAGATGACAGAACAAGGAGCAATGGTCTCAAGCTGCAGTAAGGGAAGTTTAGGTTAGATATTAGGAAAAACTTTCTTACCATGAAGGTAGTGAAGCACTGGAACAAGTTATCCAGAGAGGTTGTGGATTCTCCATCCTTGGAGGTTTTTAAAACGCAACTAGACAAAGCCTTGGGTGGGATGATCTAGTTGGGGCTGGTCCTGCTTTGAGCAGGAGGTAGAACTAAATAACCTCCTGAGGTCCTGTCCAACCCTAATTTTCTATGATCAGAAGAAAACCTTGGACCTTCTGTGCTATATGTGATCTGTCGTATCTTTCTTCCAGGGCTCGGTGCCACAAGAGAACTCAGATGCTTCCAGAATTTTCAAATGTCGCAGTGGGAGCGTGGGTGGGGGAGTGCTCAGCTTAAGAATGCCTTCTTACACTACTACCCACAGGTGTATAAATCCAGTTCTCTGAGCTAGTTGGGCATATCTATTTAGCGCCTGGTTTAAATTGCAGTTTTGACTTTTTTATGAAAATCACAAAATTAAGTGATTTTCACAAAAAATGTGATTTGCAACAAAATACAACAATATGGCTGCTTGCTAGGGAGTTTTGGTGAATGTGCCCTGAATCTTAGATGCGTGCAGGATATGGTCCTGTGTGGGTAGTGTTCATTTAACAGCAGTGGTCAACAATGGTGCTGGTTATAGATCTCCTCTTACACCACCTAAAAATGTTTTAGTTTTCA
Organism: Crocodylus porosus; assembly: GCF_001723895.1. Taxonomy (NCBI): domain Eukaryota; kingdom Metazoa; phylum Chordata; order Crocodylia; family Crocodylidae; genus Crocodylus; species Crocodylus porosus. The sequence continues at coordinate 529,382 of NW_017728909.1, read as the reverse complement.
CATCATATGAATACTTGTGGTCTTATATGACCATTTCTTTTGGGGAGAAATAACCTTATTTTCCCTATTCACAGGAACACTTGATCTTCACAGTTTGTCTGCACTACGAGTATCCAGGAATAGAAGAGACAATGGATGAAAGGAAGGAGGTTAATGTTGGAAAACCTCTCATTGCTAAATTAGGCATTCATCATGGATTCAAGAAAAATAGCTGCCTGCAGACATGTTGCAAGGCAAATGATCCTTTCCATAACCAAGCAACCAGCACAGTTGCACCTGAATTCTACCTCTCTCCCAGTCGCCATCATCCAAATTCCTACCCAGCTGTTTACCAGGCAAACCCTGCTCATCTGGACAGTGCTACTCACTTGGAGGCATGTGCTTGCAATGTATCTTTGAATATGCAAAAGCCGAGAAAAGAAATGAGGAATTACTTATCCCACTTAACAAATGGTAACGTGCCGGTAGAGACAACTGATGACACGGTCGAACTGGGATTCCATTTCTCCAACAGCCTTGGGTTTGCTCAGCAGCACTAGCTAAGGTTTTGGTAGAACATACAGCAGCAGTATTCCTGGCTTGGGAGTGCCAGTACTACTTGTATATGCCTTTGCATAGGTGGTACAAGAGATTGAAAGTTGGGTGTGGTTTATTTTATTCTCTCCCAGAAAACATTTAAGATCCAGAGAGTCAAGTCTGAAACATAAATTCCCTTGTTCATTTCTGAATATTTCATCAGCATGAAAGCCCGGTGTGGATGAATCCTGGGAAGCTGAGGGGGAGGACCCATAGGCACTAACTGGTAGGCCTACTGCGACTGGCCAAAACTTGCTAGTGAGCAAAAGAACAGAGCAGCAAGTGTGCTGTGGTTGGAGGATGCTGCATGCTTCTGATACCAAAGGTTCTCTTTTGAATGCTGCAGGCCTGGCTTTCCCTAGCTGTTCAATCCAATCTACAAGGATTGTCCTTTTTAATAAAACTAAGCTCTGTATGTATACTTTATAAAATTAAAATGGTCTGTTAGTCACAAAGTGATAGTGGATGTTTCCGTCCTGCAGCATCAGGTGAGTTTGACATTCCAATTTCCTCCTTATCTGAAAAATGGGATATTTAATTTCATAAAGTAAATACGAGCAGGGCGTATAGGTATGCATCATCTTGTAGGACCTAGGATCTTTGGAGTAATTGATACCTAACATAAATGAGCTGAGGGAGAAGGATGTTTCCATGGCAATGCAAGAACAGTAAATGACTTTGTATTCTTGTTCTAAAAATTCACAAGGAAGTCTGCATTTCAGTATCCTTTCTCATCTACGTAAATCCAGTCAATGTGAATGCGTGAGGCTCCCACGCACTTGGGTGCCGCTAATAAGTAGATGTTACCTCAAGTGCACATGTTCTTTTCTGTTGAATCAGCCTGCCGTGTTGGCAAGATACATGCCCAGTGCCTGGTAGAAATTAGCAGAGGGTTGAAGAGCAGTCAGCCTAGGAGAGGTAGAAGGCATGCTGGTAGGGGGAAAGGAATCACTAATTATTAAGAGCAATGGGCCACAAAGTCTGTGAGACGTTATGAAGCCGGAAGATCCTGCTGGTGCCTCACAACACACCATAAGAATGGTGAGAAACTCTTCTTTCCCCTTTGGGTCTGATCTTTTGAAGCTTTCCTGAAGTGTTAAATTTGTGTTGCTAAACTGTAGAGACAATCTTCTGTCCAGAAGGAGCACTAGAGTTGAGTTTTCAAAATGATCATCACCCTCCTTTATTGCTTTGAAGATGAGATGGGGCAAAATCTTAGGGCCTATTTTGTCCTGAATGTGACAGCACCACAATGGCCCCTATTGAATCTCACACCTCAACCAGCCCAGTAAATTATACAAGTTGGATGATGGCTGCTTGAGGAACTTTGAGCTAACATGTATGGAGGATTCTCCTTGACACCAGGGTCCTGCTTTGGGATGCAAATGTGTTCTTGGTTAAAAAACTTCCCTCCTAGATTCCCCCCAGGCCAGACTGAGTTCATTTTGTACCCTTAACTGTGAAATTGCCTGACCCCCAAAACAAGTAGATTAACTCAAGCTGCACTTGGCAATTACAGTTGCTATTTCTAGCGATGCTCTTTGGAACATCTTAGGTTAGCTCCTGGTACAAAAATGAGCTATGCATCTATCTATCTCCATTCACTTTGTTGGCATGCATGTGGTAATGTTCCAGGAGAAGACCACCTGGAGAAGGCTCATCTATGCAAGATCTGGGCCCTCAGTTTCATATGTGCTGCTGCAATGAAAACTGCTGTGACCCTCTCTTTGGAGGATGTGTGGCTGGAAACAGAGCTAGGCAAAATATTTAGACAAATGGTTTATTTCCTGAAAAATGCAAGTTGGGCTCAGCTGATCTGTTTTGCAGATTCTGTATAAATTCAATGAATAGTTTTGATCTGGAAAAATGGGGGAAAGAAAACTTTGAAAAATTGAAACCATTTTGTTTGCATTTTTTTAATGAAATATTTCAAATTTCAAATTTATTTTTGTTCCAGGCCAACATTTTCTTCTGAAATTGAGCTATAAAATTATTATTTTTTATTTTTATTTTGGGGTGGAGGTTGGTTTGTTTTGTTTCTGCTATTAAAATGGAAACATCAGTTGTTCACATAGCTGTTGCTAGAAATTTGCGTTAGCGCAACTGGAAATATTTGTTGATGGTTTTAAGGTAGTCTCGATGCTTTGGAAGTGGAAGTATAACAATACATCTTACAGTTTAACATTGTACAAGTTACATATGAACCTTTTCTCTCCCCAGGGACAACTATCAGGTTGAATAGCTGTGCGCCTAGTTTTTTGCCACAGAGGGCATATGTACAACTAAGCAATTAATTTTCTTGTGCTAAAATTATTTTCATTAAAGACCTTTTACATTAGATGGCAAGGCAAGGAAAAGTGAAGGCTGGATAATTGGTCTCTACTCCCATGTTTCTCACTGGTCTGTGGGAGATGCTATAAATGAAAGCTGTTTCTGTTTTTAAAATGCTGCATGGATTATGTATATACCTATAATGCTGGAGGCTGCAAAGGAGAGAAGAACAGTGTGGGGGGGGGAAAAACCCTGGTCATTCCCAGTTCACGCTCCCTTTCAGCAATCACTCTGCTGCTGTGACAGGATGCTGGGCAAGATGGGCCTATGGCCTGACCCAGTAAATGGCAGTTCTTATGATTAAGTATATTGAAGAAGAATGTAAAAGGGATGAGTTATAGGGTCCTATAATTCTAAAGCCTTATAATGAAACATTTTCTGGCAAGAGGTTTCACATTTTCTAATATCTTAGCCAAAATATTGGGTGGACTTTTGTTTGTGGTCTTTCTGTGTAGTGATGGTAAAAGGAATGCTTATAATCCCACTTGAATGTGGTTAATAAGCATTATTAAGTGGAGATAATTCATGGAAATGTGTTTATCTACTTGTGCTCAAAGTTGGACATTCCACAGTGGCAGAGATGCAAGTGTTATTTATTTACTGAGTGAAAATCAAGATTAACATATTTGAAAATGAGGCTGAGTTTTCAATCTGCTTCTCTGGAGTTTTCAATCTGCTTCTCTAATAGTGAAATATTTATTGATATGATTGAATGTATCTGTATATTTGTGTGTGTGTAAACAGATAAATATGGTTTATAAAATAATGTGTAGCTTGAGGTGTAGTTCAAGGCAGTAATATTTACCTTAACATTTGCCATATTTTGTTTTAAAATAATCTATTTTCTACTGTTGCAATAAAAAAATCTAATTAATAAATAGATAGATAAAGTAGCTCTGTCCCTTTTCTTTCACTTGAAGTTCCAGTTAAAGGAAAAGTACATTATGGAAATGACAAAAGAAATAGGTTGCTAACTAAACTTAGAAATACTAGCTAGGCAGTCTATTGGGTACCACTGAAATACAGAGAAAGGTCTCTTCTCCATGTCGTAGCTCAGTGTGTAGCTTGGGACCATAATTGGAAAGCTAGCATGGACTTTCAGGTGTCTTTGTTTCTCAGATACCCAGTTTATAGACAATTTGGTCCTGACCATCGGAAGCCCTGTCTCCCTTTGGCTTCAGCTACAGTTGTGATCAGTACCTCTGAAAATCAGCCCACCATGGGTTTGTCAGGTTAAGCACTCAAGATTTGAGAGTACTTCTTCATGTTTGGGCTTTTACTGTCCCAGCCGTCTGCAGAGGGTTCGGGATTGAAAGTGTGGTCGGTGGTAGAAAGGTAAGAAAGGTTTGTTGACTTAACAAACACGCAACTACATGTAAATAACAAAACCAGGACAGATGATAATAATTTGTGTCGGGAACTTATCAGCCATCTCCTCTGATGCCTGACGTACAACAAGTTTCTCTTTCCACGAAGCTCAGTGAAGTCAGGCGTGCCCGATCAGTGCTGTCCGAGGGGTACCGGGAAGAACCCTGGTATTCAGTCCCTTGGGATCCTTGAGATCCATGGGCCCACTGAATCCAGGCCAGCAGCTATCTTAAATTAGGAGCTTTTTTACAGAGCTGCATCTTCCTTCTAAATGATTTTCAGATGTGCTGGCCAACTTACAATTTCTGAGCTAGGCTGATAACTTACAGCCATCCAGATTCTCCCATTATAATTATTCTTAGGACTGACCAATAGCAGTACAAGCCTTGCATTCTTCTGATGAGGTTAATTTTAACTATGCCACAGGGCCTACCATTACTTCTATAAGGCTTTGCTAAATTTACTAGGCCTTACTTCATACAAGGCCTTTCTATATCTTTGACTTTAATTAGGCTCTTAGCAACAACATATAGCTTAATATCTGAACAAATGACAAAAAAAACACTTGGTCTAATCTTCATAGAGCCTTCAGCAAGTACCTTTGTTACACAAGCATAATTTTCAGCTGTCACATTTACCTGCTTTGTACCTGGATTTTCCTCTCACTGAAATGAGTTGCATTTTTTTGACTGAGCATGTCCAAGGTTATTTCATTAATTCATAAGTATTTGAAATATTCAGATAAAATGTGTAAGAGAATCTCAAAATGTTATGTTTTCTTTAATTACCATAATGCTTAGGAAATTGGTCAAAGGATGGCATGGTATTCCCTGATGGTATGTGTACCCATTTGTAGAGCATGCTAACTAATGGAATGGGAAGGGTTTCCAGAAGCAAGGCGGGCAGGGCAGTCTCTTAAAGGAAGCTGGAACTGACTGTGGACAAGTAGCCACAGGTAGAAGTTGTGAAAAGGAAGACCATTCACCATGGAAGGAATGGCTCCAGGGGTAAGGAGGTGGAACTGTATTGAACGTGCACCAAAGCAATGACTTGGCATCCATTTTGGGGGTGGTGCACTTGGAACAAGTACTGCACTTTCCTGATTCCCCATTTAACATGGTGGGGAAGGCCCTGGTCTTAGAATTGAGTATGAGGGTAGTGGGGTGAGGAAAGCAGGCAGCTACCAGGGTTGGAGCCATAACTGCAGCTGCTGCCTGCTTCCCCCCTCCCCCCCACCTCTGTATCCCACCATTGCCTTGCAACCTCTTCCCCCTCCTTATCCCCACCATGCAGCCTCTTCTCTTGCACCTGCCCCTTGTCTTTCCCCCCGTACTGTTGCTCCATGCCAGCAAAGCTCTGTGTCCATTCTAACCTCGGGAACTGAGCACAACCCCAACCTGGCCTCATAACAGTGGCACACAGCCCGCAAGCTGCTACGGGGGCTGGGCTGGGGCCGTGCTTCGTGCCCCTGGGTAGGATAAGGATAGAGCCTGCCAGAGCAGAGTAAGAGTAAGGCAGGGAAGGAGGGAGAAGAGACTGTGGGGGTGGAGGGAGCAGAGGCTGGGAGGACAAGCAGGAGGGGGAGCCAGAGGCAGAGAGGGGGAAAGGGAGCCCAAGGCTGCAGGGAGTAGGGAACAGGCAGGGGGTAGGCACAAGCTTACAGGCAAGCTACTTGACCTCCTCATAACACCTGTCACCCCACTGCCTGCTCCCTGCAGCAGCGGAGGAAATGAATTAAAGATGACCCTCCAGTAATTAAATTTCATACATGGAAACAACACATTTATAGATTTTCCATGTTTAGGATCTAATCATTAATTCATCTTAAATTCAGGGTCATCTTAGATTTGGGTAAATGTGGTATATTGTGTTTCACTGCAGTACTCCCTGGTGTAGTCCAAAGGCAGTGTAGACGGGCACCCACAGTTTATGGTCTTAATGCAACTTGTCGAAGTCTAGAGGAACCTTCCATTAGACTTCGGTGGACATTACTGTGACCCTAAATGACCACCACTAGGCAATTTACTGTTGTTGGAACACCCCCATTGATCCTATCACACTCAGCCTTGATTAAAAGGCAGAGGACTCACAGAAAGGCCCTACGATGTCAACTCCTTCCCTGACCAAAGGAAACAGACTCTTCTTCCATTAGGATATGTTATGAAGGGCACAAATCATCTGAAATAGGGCCAGAGGAAAGGCTTTTAAATACTTGCTTAAGTTAAGGCTATAATTACATCCTGTTGACTTCACTGGGATTAAAACATACACTACAAACTAACTACAGGTTCTCCTAACTTAACATCATCCTGGTTAACATAATTTCATTATTACATCGCTGATCTATTAGAGAACATACTCATTTAAAGCCACGCAATGTTCGGTCATAACATCGTTTGGCCGCTGCTTGCCATTAGGTGACTACTGTGATGTAACTGGATTTGCTTAACATAGTTTCACTTAAAGTTGCATTTTTCAAGAATGTAACTACGATGTTAAGTGAGAAGTAGTTGTACGGGCTTGAACAGCCTTCTTGACTAGGGATGTCTTCCCTTACCAGAGACTCCTGATTTTCATTGTTGGCTTAAGGTTGCATGCGCTTGAGAGAACATTAAGTTTTGGTGTGAATCCTTAGTGGAAGTTGATTTGTCTGGCCACTTTAGATACCTTTTTGTCTTCCCCCACCCTCACTGCTCCACCTACCCTCTGTGTATATTCTATATATATACGTGAAGGCCCATTTGCAAGAAGTTCTGTGAGAAAATCCATATAAGTCCAGGCTTCTTGGGCAATGCCAGCAAAGTTCAAAAACTCTGTAACCCAATACCTCAAAATGTTTTTTTCTGCTTTGTTTTGTTTTTTTCCTCCTTTAACTGTAGGATAAGCCACGGAAATCAGAATGCAGAAAGCTTAGGTTAATGTACCATGAAACTTCTGAGTTCATGCTCCCTTTTCTGGCAGGGATAGGGAATGGATAGCTTGAGGAGGTCATAAAGAGGCTTCTCTTAAATGGATGGCTGGTGATGTATGGGATTTGGGTTTTTAAGCACTCACTGCTCCCTTAGCTTTGCTCAGAATGCAGGTCTGATCCATTGGCTGAAGTAGCTGGATTTAGTGCTTCCTCTGCTGCAGATTTATTTTTGGGGTAAGTTTTCTCTTCCTCCACCTCTCTCTGCAGCAACAAAGCAGCCAATGGAGTTTCATAGCAATTTACCATACAAAAAATGAATTAGTCATTTGCACATTGCAAGTATTTTAAGGAATTCACACAGTCTGATGTATGCCTCTGTCTGGCACTCAAGTTCTTGTTTTGTTTTTCTAATTTAGGCAAGTACTCTAGGGATGTGTTTCTTTTGAAAAACCTTTCTGGAGTAGCCTATATAGCTAGGGAGAGATCTTCCTGTCCTGCACAAGTCTGTCTCAAACTGTTTTTAAGCATTTATCATTCACTGTTCAGAATTCAAAACATTTGTCATATAGCAAATCAATCAAATGTACAGAATGTTTTAATGGAACTTGACGACTGCTTTTTTGAGTTGACTCCCGTAACAGGCACTGACTAATGTAATTCTCTAACTTCAACTTTGCCACCACAGAGACATGGAGGATTCTGGAGTCCGGTCACTGGAGTGTAGAACATGGATACAGAGGCACTAGCCATTGGTTTACATCAGAGATGATGGAAAACAGGTTGAAGTTATGGAGAGAAAGTAGCACAGGCCATTGGTCCAATTTTTATCCTCTATTTCCCATCATCATCCCTCTATTTAACTAATATAATCTTTTGTCTATTTGGGGAAGGATGCCTTGGATTTGACATCCTGATCCATAGAGGCCATTATGCCTCCTTCAAAAGCTGACGCTTCCAGCAGCACTGGAGCAGATAAAATAGATCCATTTTCCAAATCACTGATGCCCTTCCCTACAGCACCTATGTGTTACTATGAAGTTCTCTAAAGTGCAGTTTCTGCTTAACTTGAGGCCTCTGGATCTCTGCAGAAACTGGTACGGCTGCATGCACACTTCATATTTACTCTATACAGTTCTCTGCTTTTGGCATGCTGTTAATATTCAAGACAGGAGTTGATTATCGGACAGGAGTACAATGCTCTCTTGCTTTTAAGTAGCAGGCATTTCCATTTAAGCAATCACTGAACACTGGCTTAAAACGGGTGTTGCACCACATAACCGGTATACCCTTGACCTGCGAGCCTGGGTCCGCACGACTGGCTTGGCACAGAAGGGATCGATAACTGGACAGGTGGGGATTAACGGTGAGGAGGAGTCAGGCTACTTAAGCATATTAGTTACAAAAATATTTATTGTACTTACGCTACCGATGGTCATAGCATAGGTAGGATAGTTGGCTTTGTTCAGTTACAGTGCATGAACTTAAAACAAACTACAGGGGGTCTGTTGGTTCACGGGGTTCTTGAGCTGAGCCCTTGCTTCCTACCTCTGGTGCCAAAGCCCGGGATAGGTGCGGCTGCCCGACTCAACAGTCCCAGAACTGGTCAACACCTCATGTAAGGAAATGCACTTTCGATCGACCGACAACCTTCCGAGAGCTCTTTGACGAAACGATCAGACGAACCGGTGAACAAGATGCACCAAATGAAGAACGGCTGGCAGGCAGAAGGTGTCTGCAGGTGGTCAATCTGCTGACAATAGCTCCAAGGTGTGCACGTGGAGTTCTCCACTTAATGGCGGGAATCTGCTCTTATTTATAGTCAGCAATGACCAATCACCTCATGCCAATTGTGAATAATTATTGACCGCCAATTACATTTTTACACCAGTGACCTAGATACATATTCAAGCGACCTAGATTCATTTGACCCAGATACATTATTCATCTGGCTGCCCTCAGTGGGTTCAAAAGGTCAACCTTGTGAGTGGCACCTGCAATACTTATCATTGCAGACAACAAGCTTCTAAGTGTGGAGAACAACTTTTAACAAACTCCAGTTGTAATGCTTCTTTTAGCAAAGAAATAAAGGCTACTAGTGCTGAGGGGTCTTTATGGCCTGCGTCCTTACTAAGTTATTATGGGCTTCTGCTTTGCTGGAATCGGTACTCTAACCTGACATAAAATTCAGGCATGACAACGGGGTCACTGGATTTTATGCTGCTGATGTTATTGGTATTCATCTTGTGTCAGTCACTTAGTAGCCATCTCCTTTCCTGCACACGGGGCCTTAGAACTACTTCTGTTTTTCAGAAATACTCAAATGCTCTGTGCATAATTTCTTTCAATATCAATAAATTCCCGGTTTTAAATAATACTCCATAAAGTCTATGCAGTACCTAAAATACAGTGTTTTGAGATGTGTTGGTTTTTCTCTGAAAGATAAGGCACTAGGTTGGCTCATATATGTGAAATTAAATGACATAATATGGGATACACAATGAATATGTCGTAGTATAAATATAGCAGTATGGATTTGAATATAATGATGTAAGTATGAATCACAATATAAATATCTACATTTATTATGAATGTATAATATAATCCTTCTGTAACTATGGTGCTTGGTTTTTAATTGGATTCACCAGCTATTTTAGTTTATTTATAGTGTAGTGCAATGGTTGAAGTCAGCATGTCTCCACAGTAATTGCTTAAACAACTTTTATAATGTGTCACTGCTACAGTTTACCCTTAGCAGGTTTAATTCACAGTTTATTAAAAAAAGAAAACAAAACTTTCCCATCATCATGCACAGCCAAAACCGGAGACCACACAATTAGCGTGGGGTTTGTGTTACCACAGCAACCAGTCTTCACACATACTTTTGTCACTCAGAAGAGCTGCAATGCCTGCAGAAGGAAATGACTATGACTTCCTCTGCTGTTCTGAGGTAGAAGTACTTTATTCATCATTAAGCAGCTCGTCTTTTCTTTTGGACAGAGGTTGAAACATATGAAAAGCTGCCAATTCAGCATGCAATGACTTTGCTACTTTGTGCAATGTGGCTGAGGACCCAGGAGGGTGAGTGAGCAAAGAAGAGTCTATACCTCCTGTCCCGTGAGGAGGTGCACCCCTGGGTGAGAGGGAGCCCTAGGTTTTGGCCCTTGCCATAATGCTGTTTACGCATTTCATCCACTGATGACTTAATATCTTATGCATAAACAGGATTGGGGGCACAACCCAGGGCTCCCTCCTTCCCAGGGAAGTGCTCTCATGGGACTCCTGTGTAAAGTTTCATCCCTCTTGCTCTTCCGCATTTTTCTGACTCTGGTTTTCATTTTTGTCCTGTGGCAAAAGCCCAGCTTCCTTTTTGCCCCATGGCCCAGCTTCAGGCAGGGTTTGAGGGTGGCCTCGGCTCTGTTTACCTGTCCAGGTGGTGGCTTGCAGGTCGCACGTGGCCTGTGATGGGTTAGCTTGTGGCCCTGGGCTCTCACCTGGACACCACCTCCCCACTGCTACAGTGGCAGCGCTCGCTGGGGTCTCTGATCAGCCTCCCTGCTTTGGCTTCCACTTCCTGCCCTCACCCCAGGAGCAAGGCGGTGCCGTACAGGCTGCAGTGCGGCCTCGAGCGCTCTTGTGGCATGGTTGTGGCTGGGCAGCTACAGGTCAGGCCGGGTGCTAGTGTACATGATGTGCAGGGGGCAGGAGCAGCTGTCCACATGCATGGTGCAGCGGTGGGCAATGCCTGCGTAGCACATGGCCTGGGGCTCTGCCATTCCTGCCGGTGCAGCCTGTGGGGCATGTGGCTTCTAACCTCTTAAACTGGACAGCCTGGGTTTTTTAGCCTATGACTTCCAGACTAGGACACTTTCCTGGGCAGTGAGTTCAAACCCCATGAGCATGCCTACCACCCAGGCTCCCCACTTAAATGTCTAACAACCAAGCTCTTGTGCAAACGGTGTGGGAGTGGAGGAGAGGAGACAGATAGTTCCTCATCTTACTTTGCTGCCTTGTGGCAATTTGAATCCTGAGGTAATGGGGCAAGTAACTTGCAGACCCTTGAAAGGCAAGTTTGTAAGGTTATGCCTGTGCCTCATATTTCCTATTGGCTGCCTTTCACTGCTTTAGATGCTCTGCAGGCATGTACGGCTGCCCATTGGAAGAATGAGTGCCTCCCTGAGAGCAACAAGATCGCTCTACTAAGGTGAGATGCTCAGTTGTGGAGGGAGAGAAGCTGCATACCCTTAGACCTCTTCTAGGTGGAACATGCTCTAAACCTAAGTACATATACATATGAACTAGTAGTAGTTGATTTAGAGTATCTTACATGGATGAAGAATAGTGTAAGTGAGAGATTGTTTTGAGGTCCAGTGTTAAAATCCCTTTAGGCTTTGATGTGAGAGAGGCAATAGGATTGATGGAATAATAATTATAAATTCATAAAATTATAATTAATAAAAATCACTTGGAATAGCACTGGGTTTGTGAAAGAAGAGGGAGCAAGTCCAGTACTCATAAGGTATCACAAGGTACCAAAATTCTTGGGTTGCCTCCCTAGCTCTGACCATGACTGTTCCCAAGTAAATAGTTTTCTACCTTGCCTTGCAATTGCATGAAGCTTGTGAAATGCTTTGAGCTGCTCAGCTAAAAGATGCTGTCACAGTGAAAATCTTCATTGTGGCTCTTAGTAATGCTGCAGTAACCCTAAGCCCTTGGCACCAAAGAACAGATTTGTTCTGATCCAGAGCATGTGTAAAAGTGCCTGTTGTGCTCACACCTCAGATGAGGAACACTATGACTGATTTTGTACCTCTGTTCTCGGTGTTGACAATGGGTCAAAATGGAAACTTTGGTGGGAAAGACGTGTATGGGTGGGGTGTTATTTTCTTCTGAGATATTTCTGAACTAGTGAAAGCAGAAAGCTTATTTTTCTTAGTCTCAGCATAAACTATTCTGAGTAAAGCTCTTCTTTCACAATATAAGCTGCATCTGTACTAGGAGCACTTTGCTGGTATGCTGTGGTATGTTTGGCAATAGTTATACTTGACAAAACTTTTCTAGCATAAGCGAGTCCTTAGGATCCCATCTGTATTTTTCTTAGACGTTGCATTTGTGCCAGGGTCAGTTGTGCCTGTGTTTATCCTGCAACAGAAAAGTTCTGGGATTGGTGAGCATGCACAGCCCTTCCAGTCAGGATTTAGTGGATAGCTGAATGCTGTTTTTCTGCCATTGATTCAATGATGCAATCCTAGGGCAAGCATTCAGATTCACTTTGCAATGTCCTGAGATAAACTGTTAGCAATTCTTATCTGGGATCCTTTTTAGGGTTTGTCCTGGGACAGCAGATGTGAACATATGCACAGTCGCACTTTGCCCTAGGAAAAAATGGTTTTCCTTGGGACAAATGTGAAGTCTGCTTGTAGTCAACTTAGCCAGAAGGGCTGATCCAAGGTGACAAGAAGCATTGTTGGTTCCTGCTGCTATGTGCTTGATCTGTGCTCCCACTGCCTCAAAGGAAATTCAGTGACTAGACAATGGACAGTGGATGTCAGGGTCTCTATGGCTTGTCTAGGACACGAGCAGGTGCTGGGTCTGATTAGTTAAGTCCTGTGGTTAGTAGGCGCTGCTGTGCCTTCTACACATATCACTAAGCAGTAACTTAAGATGCATACAGAGTTGGGTGAGTTAGAAAGTGCTAAGCAAGGATTGCAACCTTAGGATTTTCCTCACAAGATTGTCTGCATGCCTTGCATCTGTTATTTTATGCATGTTCTGTGTATTTGTTTAAAATCTTTCAGTAGCTTCATGCTTTGGGCCCAGATCTTTTTTTATACCCATCTACCCAATGAAAGAAATTTGGTCTTGTGCACCTCACATAATTCTAGGTTTTCAATTTGGAAAATGAAATGCTCTCGTGAAATCATTAAGGTCTTGTATTTTTGGCTTTCTTTAAAGACAGCTATACTTTGACATGCTGAATGTCTTAGGGATACATAGGAAACCTACTTTCTTGACAAAATTAGACAAAAACAATTGTTGGACTTAAAAGATATAAACATCCATTATTTTCCTGGGGTTTTTTTCCTCATGCAAGCATGTATGTATGTATGTATGTATGTATGTATATCTCCATTTTGTGCCTGTGGGAAGAAAGCCTGCCTGTTAGAACGAATAGGTGGGAAAAAATATCAGGAAAACAATGGATGTTGTTTATCTCTCTTAAAACAAGCAATAATTTTTGTCCGATCTGTTGTGTATGCAACGCTTGTTCAAATAAAATGTGGAAGCTGAATAAACCATGCAAACTGATGTTCTTCAAATTGAAGTCAGGGGAATATGGACACCATGTGAAGATTTAGTGTTGAGATTCTGGAGTACTGAAGTAAAACTCCATCCTAGATCAGATCGGGGAGGCCTGCAGCTTCTTTCTCTGAGATGAGGTGAGCACAGTGACTGCCTGCTTTACCCTCTGCACTTTGTCAAAGGCTCGGGATACTTTTGCATCCCAGAATATTTCCTATGGATACTAAGCCAAACATGCGACCGAACTTGCGAGCCTCAAGTACCTTTCCTAGGCTACCTTTCTGTATGGTGGGAACTTGGATGCTTTGCAAACTGCTATAATATTTTTAAATGAAATGTTCTGTTTTTTAAGAATGAATTGACTTTTCTTGTTTAGAGAGTTATAATAAAAATATGCAAGAAAGTTCAAAATGAAAGGGGATATTTTATATTGACACAGATATCACCAACTGTGTGGAAGGAGGACCCAGGAAACTATAGGCCAGTTAGTCTTACCTCAATCCTGGGTAAGCTTTTTGACAGAATTATCCTGGCACATGTCCACAAGAGGCCAGCAGGGGAGGTTGTACTTAGGGGGGACCAACACGGGTTCATTAATGGCAGGTCCTGTCAGACCAACCTCATGGCCTTCTATGACCAGGTCACCAAATCCTTAGATGCAGGGGTAGCAGTGGACGTAGTATTTCTGGACTTTTGGAAAGCCTTCGACACTGTTTCTCACCCCATTCTTATTAAAAAACTAGGGGACTGTGGCATTGACACCTACACAGTCAATTGGGTCGCCAACTGGCTGGAGGGCCGCACCCAGAGAGTGGTGGTGAACTGGTCTTATTCGACCTGGAAGGATGTGGGCAGTGGGGTCCCCCAGGGCTTGGTCCTTGGGCGCACTGTTCAACATCCTCATCAGCATCCTGGACGAGGGGGTAAAGAGCACCTTGTTCAAGTTTGCTGATGACACTAAGATGTGGGGGGATGTGGGCACATTAGAAGGAAGGAATAGGCTGCAATTGGACCTAGACAGGTTACAGGGGTGGGAGGATGAGAACAGGATGGGATTCAACACTGACAA
>NW_017728909.1:505042-514397 GCF_001723895.1 Crocodylus porosus | reverse complement strand
TCCTACCCTGGGGGTCTTTAAGAGGAGGTTGGATGTACACCTTGCTGGGGTCATTTGACTCCAGTACTCTTTCCTGCCATGGCAGGGGGTCGGACTTGATGATCTGCTCAGGTCCCTTCTGACCCTACTAACTATGAAACCATGAAACTTCTTCCAAGGGAAAATGAAGAAGGTACAGGAGCCTTTCCCCCTTCCTTGACTTGCCTATCTTTTCCCTCTCTCCCACAATACTTTCCTTCCCATCGGAGATGCTGAATCCCTGTCTGTTCTCCTCCTCTAACTCCTTCAGCTGCCCAGTAGGCCCATGCAAAATGGCTAGCATTCACTTCCAATTCAGATTCAGCTGATTTGGGGGACAGTGATTTGATTTGGTGATTCAAATCACTGTCCTGATTCAATTTGGCCAAATCACCCAGGCCAGGCCCATCCCCCACCCCTCTCCCAGCCCAGCAATGGCTGCCCTGCCCGTCCCAGCTCCCAGCACTTGGTGTTGCTCTGTGCCCCCTGCTGCATGCTGAGCTCTACACGAGCCCCTGAGCCACACACCCCTGCTCCTCCAGCACCCTCACGGGTGCCCCACATGGGCAAGCTCTGGCCCTTTAAGAAACCCCCCCCAGGACTCACTGCTGCTGCCAGCAGGGGGCAATCCCCACTGCCCTGCGCCATATGGGAGGCTCTGCAGAAAGCCCCAAAGCTGCACGAGGAGCAGGGCTTTTCTCGGCTATTTTTTTCCTTAAAGGGCCAGAGCCCCAGGGAAGGGGAGTGAGAGGGGCTGCTAGGGGTCCCCCCATGGTCCCTTTCCCCACCCCTAGTACTAACCAGCTCAGAGTGGCTGCACCTCCCTGCTGCAGCCATTGGGGACTGCCCGAATCATCAAAGCTCTCTGAATCTTTGCCAAATATTCAGAGAGCTTTGAATCAATTTGGACCTTTAAATTGGTACCCTGATTTGATTCAGATTCGGAGAATTGGTCACTGAATCGGGCCAAATCTCCTCCAAACCAAATCACCACCCGAAGCTTCGTGCAGTCCTGTTGCCCAGTGACTCCATCCTATCCCATCTCCTGATCTCTCTCATGCTTACTATCATCCCTTTCCTTACTTTTGTCCTTAATATCTCACTTTCCTCTAGCTCTTCCCTCACAATAGAAGCATGATTTCATTTCTCCCATGTAAAAAACAAAACAAAAACACTCTCTCATTTTTTTTCTCCAACTGCCACCCATCCTTTTTCTCTTTCATTCAATTCATTATCTAGCCTCACTGTCTGAAGTTCCTATTCTCAGGTTCCAGTCTAGATCCCCTTCAGTCTGCCTTCTGATCCTTCTTCACTGAATTTGGTCTCATGAAGCCTCAAATGGCCTCTTCCTACACAAGGCTCAGAACCTTCTTCGTCCTTGCTGGCCACCTTCAACAGAGTCACCTGTGGTCTTCTTGAAATCTTGACTTCCCTTGGCTCCTCTCTTGGCTCCCTGCTTACTTATCTAGTCAATAATTTAATGCATCCTTTTAGAGGCTCTTCCTCATCCCTCCCATCCCCTGACTCTTGGCAGTCAGTTCTACAAGGCACAGTCATTATTTCCCTTCTTTCCTCTTTCTGATCCTCATAGGTGGATTCAGAGTTTTAAGAAGAGGGGTGTGGGAGTGCTGTTTCCCTTCCCCTTTATGCTCAGCCTTCTGTCCCTTCCCCTCCATTCTCCTCCTCAACCTCTCTACTTATGCCTCTGGGTGCAAGAAGAAAAGACCCATCTGCTGCTGCTGCTCTCCTGGCAGCTCCAGCCAGGGCTGTGGGGGGCAGCTGTGCAGGGAGTCAGGCTTGGCTGGGGACAGTGGCAGTGGCAGATGCGTTCCACTTCTCTGCACCTATTCCTGGGCTTATGGGAACATCCAGGGGGGCCAGGAAGGGAGGAGGCACTCAGCAGCTGCTGCCACTGTTGCAAGCTGAGACCAGCTCCCAATACAGCCTGGCTGGAGTGGGGTGGTAGCAACTCTGGACTCTTCCTGCTCTCAGGTCAGCCTCAGGCACTGACAGTGGTGGGTCAGGGAGGGGTAGAACAGTAGTAGAGAGGAGGTGCCACTGAGCAGAGAGAAAGGAAGGGGCTGCCAAGAGCTGGAAAGGGAGTTGTTACCTGCTTCAGGAACTTAGTTCCCCAGCTGCTGCTTCCACAGCATGATCTGAAAAGAGAGGGGTGACCTCTGGAGCTGCCCCTGCTATTCCTTCTGTCTGGGCAGCCTCATCCATGGACACAATCTAATGCAATAAATGCAACAAAGGGTTCAAAAGGCTGATGAACTGCATTACAGCTACAACACTGTAAAATGATATGACAGAGTGGTGAATAAATAAGGCCCAGCTACCTCGTGGTGATGCTCATTTTTTGTCCAGTTACCTTTCTGAACCTCAGTTCGCGTGTGCATGCACATGTGGTGTCTGTTAGTAGGTTGCTATGATGTAGCTGTTTTGTACTGTACTGTACCTTTTTAATCTCTGCCAGAAATTAGTCAGCTGCCTGTCACCTTCCATTGTTAATTCACTTCAGTGGCAGCTTCAAAATTTTTTTTTGGTGGCAGTTATTGCCCATGGACAGGACTGTTCATATTTCTTTTTGTTATTGAGTAAGACCAGTGGTTTGGGTGAGGCCTCATTGGGACCCCATGACAGCATAGGGACCTGGCACCAGTGTGGGTGCCGGATTTGGGGTACATTGACCCCAGCACCTGAGGGCACAATCTTAAAAGGCCAGGGTGGTCTGATGCACCTGAGGTCCAAATCTTAGGGGGGGTTTTTGGACTGAGAGCTCTAGGCCATGCCCTAGCTTTGAACTTGCACCCCCCTGGCTGTGGGGCTAGTGGCCTCTAGGCCAGGGAGGCCAGACTCCAGATTGGAGCAGAAAAGAGGGCCATGAGCCTCAAGACAACAAAAGGCTAGCGCCTCAGAGTCCAGCCCTGTCTGGTGGGTTTAGATGGGGAGGCCTAGCTAAAGAAAGACCGGGGTCAAGGCCTGTGGAGGTGAAAGACCCCAACATATGAACTACAATAGGCAGCCTCCCGCTTACAAGAACATCAGCATAATAATTTCCATCAAGGCGTGGCAGATGAGTAGAGAGCGGGACAGAACCTTAAAGGGGACTCCAAGGGGCACAGATTAACAGGGAAGATGGCACTCGGTAGGGCAACCTGTTACAGTCACCTACCCACAACAGTTACAGCAGAAGGAAGACATGTAATGAATTCCTCCTGACATGCTACTGGAGTCCACCAAGTATATCTAGTTACTTTAACAACAGATCTGAATAAAAATCCAGTATGATGCATCTAGTCCATAAACCCTGCTGTCAGTTAAGAAACACTCATATTCATTATTGGACTATTTAATAACCTTGATTCATTTTAGTCCTTATTTGGTTTGCAATCTCAGATTAAAAAATATAGAAGTCTGTCTTTTCTTTAAAGCTGTGTGTATCCAATACCACTAAAAAAAACCAGGTTGCAACTGTCTTGAGTTCGGCATCAAAACTTAGGCACCCCAAATCAGTGGCCGTGTCTGAAGATGTTGATTGTAGCTTCTCCTGTCTTGATTTACCCATTTTTCAAATGCCAGTGATACCCACAGTATCTACCTCACAGGTCTACGTTGAAGCTTAGGCTGGTAATACTTGGGAAGTTCTTTGAGATCAGCAGCAAGTGTTATACTTTTTTAAAAGGACAATTAACAACTTTTAATATAACTTATAAAAAGTGGACTTCCTGATCCTCAGTAGCTTGTGGGTTGTTTCATATCTATATACATGGCAACTTGGATTTGCTCTGTTTTCGCACTGTCTTGCAAAAAGCAGTTTGTTTGGAATACCCCTTAGATTATTAGACTTTGTCTGAACAGAAATAATGGTATTGGTTTAGCCAGAAAAGAGCTGTAGTTCATGCCAAACCATTTACATGTAGTAGATAGAGAGTCAATAGTAAATAGAAGACGCAGATCAGCAGCGGACTGAACTGGAATCATAACAATGCCTCGCTGGTTAAGGATAGAGAGAGTTTTGCCATACAAATCAGTTCTAGGGCTCCTTTGTATAGAAGAGGGAAGTGTAGTAATTTACTGCATAGTAAATTAACACTGAAGTAAAGGAGAGCAGACACAAAATGCACAGCTCTGCTGTATTAGTGAATCACCTGAAATCCAGGGCAAAGTTACTCCTTGAAACAATGTGCTGTAATCGTACTACCCAAAGAAGATATTACATAGAAAGCACTGACAGTGTCATCCATGGATGACCCATTGCTCAAGGCAAACTGGTTCCCCTGCTGCCTAGTAGTCTAACACTGTACTAGCACCTAATGTAGACTGCTGATTTAGGAGAGCTGGCAGTGGTCATGTGTCTGCTCCTTTATTACAGAATAGGCTGACTACAGAATAAGATCCAGGATACAGTTTTCTCTCATCACTGTGTTGTGTGTCTGCACCCTAAGATTTAGTCTTAATTACAACAATACCCTAGTTACAACCTGGCAGCTCTCTGATGCATTAGAACAGCCTTTGCTCTGATGATACAAGTGAAAGCAAACCGAGTTAGTCCTGTTTCTGAACCATTAACGCCGGTTGCTAGCAGGACAGAAGTATGACTTGAGAATGTGATTCAAACATTACTGAAGCCTTTCTTTACCACAAGATTGAATTAGATGTAATGCAGTGTACCACGGCTGTGGGCTAGCTGTCATGACGGTATCCGGTACAGGGTGGTTGCGTGCATGCATGCTACTGTGACGACTGTTGTGGAATGTTTGGTTATTAAGTGTGAAATTTGGGTCCCCTTTGGAGACCATGGCAAAATGCCCATTGACTGCTGGGGCAAAATTTCACTATATGTATAGATCGGATGTTAGTTATTCAAGTTACGGGGCAAATAGAAATCTAAACCTCTCATAGGACACCCACCCACTGACACACTGTCATCTCTGGTCCTTGTACATTCTCTGGAGTGAGAAATCTCATAAGTCAAGTTGTGTTATCCTACCCCTGTCCCTGTCAGGGGAAGTTTGTCTAACAGTATATGAAATGCTCACTTGCTTGGCAGAAGATGAATCCATCCTTCCTCTGCTTTACAAGACAGGTAAAGATATAGTAATGTTGGATTGTTTTTTTATTTCCAACGGTGCTGTGCTGCTGTAATGAGTGTGGTTTTTTGGTTTTTTCAGTGACCTCTCAGAGATTAAAACATGGAAATTTCCATGAGGACAAACCTAAAACAAACTGGAATTTGGAAGCCACTCACTGCTCCCTTCTGAGCTGTGGCTTGCCCTGACCTGGCAGGCTAAAACTATCACACTTACATTGAAGTGATAGATTTAAAACCGTTCCCTTTTGAAACCTTCAAAAATGTGATGCTTAGCTTTCTGTATTGAAGTGAACTGGCCTGTGTGAATGGAGTCAAACCTGCTAACCTATATGCCAAAGTCTATACACAACTAAGAGCAGATTTGTGTTTAGTTCAAATGCTAGGACTCTCTACTTTTGGAAAAGGAGACCTGGAGCTCCTTCCCTACTGCTGCTGTGAATTACCAGGTGGGCCAGAGGACAACAAGTCTCATTCTCAAGATTTATTGCAGTACAGCACTGATATTGCTTAGGGGCTTTGGCTGCCCGTGAGTTTTCATTTAAGAGAGTGGATAAATGTTCCTCATCTCATAAATGTCTTGCAGTGGTAATGTGCAGGGTATGTGAGCCTGGCAACTTTCTTTTAAAGGATGTATCATAGCATGAGGTGCAGGCTAAGTGTTTAAAATTATATCTCAGGCTCAACAGGAATAACTGCCAGATAACTCATTTTGATCTGTGATCACAGCTGCCAGAGTCAAGAATGTGGTATTTGATTACTCAGGGAAGGACATTTTAACCTTATATATCATGGCAGTGTTCTTGTCATCATGTTTTCAAGGAGTAAATTTTTTAGCATCCATCATTTCTGTGTTTCTCTCAGCATGCCCTCCTCACAGTTCAGAAAGAAAGAAATCATTTCTCTCTCCAAGGGGTCTGCTTAAAACTAAATTCATCAGGTGCCTTTGTTCCCCAAGTAACAAAGATTCTGGCGGGCTATTTTCATTCCTCAGTGGATGATATAGAAGAGATCTTATTTGACAAGAGGTAGCTGTATTTCTTCCTTTGGCACTAGTAAGCATGTCAGCTAATTCATAGAGCAATATATTCTGCTTGGCTCTTTTAGGTGATGAGTGCTGTTTGCTCCTGTGAGTGTAGGTTTCAAATTCAATTGAAATATTTAAATTGTCTAAAAATATTTTAAATAATCCATGTTAGATGAAGAAATGTGGGCCCTCTGATGTGAGGTTGCCTTCCTCTGTAGCATGAGATGTGGTCTTTTTCCAAGCATCCTCTGACCATATGTTAACCAATTACTTCTTTGCCATTGCAGCAGCAGGGTGTGCCCTCATCTCCCCTGCCTTCTACTTGTGACATGATCTAAGACTGAGGGGGCAACCTTCTTGGCAGGCATGTCACAAACGAAATGCCACGTCACTCTGATCCCCTTCCCCTACCCAATCTGCTGATCTGCAGCTCAGCTCCCTGCCCTCTCTCCAAATTGCTTTGTGCTACACAGAGGCTGCCCATGCCACTTGTGGCTCACATGCCATAGGTTGACCACTCCTGACCTAGAACGGTCTTAGTACCGCTGGATTCATAGGATCATAGGGAAGTAGGGCTGGAAGGGACCTCACAAAGTCATTTAGTCTAGCCCCCTGTGAAAGGCAGGATCAGTCCTGACTAAACCGTCCAACGCAAGCGTCTGTCTAAACTGCTTTTGATAGTTTCCAAGCATGGAGAGTCCGCAATTTCTCTAGGTAGCCGGTTCAAATATTTGACCACCTCCATAGTCAGAAAGTTCCTACTAATCTCCCACCTAAGTGTCCCCTGCTGTAGCTTGAGGCCATTGCTCCTAGTTCTGGGTGCTATAGCAACAGAGCCTATACCTCTATCCTCTCTATGATCACCAGGGATCCTGGTTTTCCCTGACAGAAAATCGCAAATTCTCTGATAAAAACCCCAAAATCTGTGATTAAAATGAAAGGTCACTATATATATAGGTGTCAGTTTAACACAATGTTTTCTTGATGTATTTACCATTTTAAAGCAATTTGGAAGTCTACCAGTGCCTCGATCATGATAATAAAATAAATTCTAAATACCTACAAATTTTGGTATTTGATTTGGGTTTTTTTTATCATGAAAAATCAAAGATCCACTTGCCCCTTTCGCTCAGCAGAACATAGGTCCAGGCCCCTTGCCCCCCACCCACAGCCCTCTGCCCCCCAGCCCTGCCAGAAGGGGTCCCCAGGTTGCCAGAGCTATGGGGCCAGGAACAAGCCACTGTGCCCCTGTCCTGCTCCCTGCCAAGGCCCTGCAGCTGCATATTGTAGCCCTGGGTCCCAAGCCCCACACACCGCCCAGCAGCTGCAGCCCCAGTCCTGCCCAGCTCCCTCCCTCCCTCCCTATGCGGGCCTCAGTCCCCTCTCCCCCACTGAGTTACCTGTGGGAGCTGCTCTCCAGGCTGCCTGGTGGCCATGTGCATATATATGCACATGGCATCCCCTGCCTGATCCTCCCACTCCCCCGCAACTCCCTGCAGGCTGGAACGCTGCAAAATCTGCAGGTTTCTCTGTTAAAATGAGAAATCCATGTTTTCTTCAGGCAAATGGGGAAAACCACTTTTTTTTTTTCTGTTTTCCCATGGGAAATGGAAAACCTGGATCCCTGATGATCACCCTTCAGGTGTTTGAAGACTGTTATCAAATCCCCACTCAGTCTTCTCTATGTTAATAGCCCTAGTTCTTTCACCCTTTCCTTGTAAGCCTTGTCTCCCAGGCCCCTGATCACTTCTGTTGCCCTGCGCTGGACTCTTTCCAAACTGCCCACATTCTGCTTAGAGCGAGAAGCCCAAAACTGGACACACCACACCAAGTGAGGGCTCACCAGTGCTGAGCAGAGCAGAAGAGTCACTTCCCCTAATTTGCAAGTGGCACTCCTGTTACTACAACCCAGGATGCTCTTGGCTTTTTTTTGCAACACTGTTGACTCATATTCAGCTTATGGTTTACCAGAACACCCATGTCCTTCTCTGCGGTACTGTAGCCCAGCCAGTCATTCCCCAGTCTGTATTTGTGCATGGTGTTATTCTGGGCTTGTGCCTCTGTAAGGATTTACAGTGATGATTTTGGTGGTTTCCTGGATAAGTGATTTCCTAAAAACACAATTTAAGAAAGTGTTAAGCTGATTCCAATACACTGGACTGAAGAAAAAGACAGTGATCCTCTTAAAGCTTTCCTCTGAAATTCAAAGAGGAGTAGCCTCTCAGAAGATGTCTCACTGCGGGGCTCCAAGCGCTGTCTCCCACTCTGCCGGAGCTGTTTACATCTCGGCATCTTGGATTTGTTTCCCTTTTGGTAGACAGCAGATGCCCCCTAGTTGTACTGGGCTTTGAGCTTGACTGCCTCCCTGAATTAAAACCCAGGGTTTGCATCTATCTTTTTTCTAGTTTGTTGGTTTCCACAGTTAAATTGGAAAAAAAAAAAAAAAAAGTGGTGCTCTCCCAAGCTCTGCTCATATCAGGCACTGAAATGAGATCTTACTCTGGGGAAGTTGTGCAGATTTTCATAATATGATCCCTCCTTGGGTCCCTTGTACTTCAGTCAGAACTGAAACAATGTTGGTGTCTAACTTAGCACTGTGGTCTCAGGTAGATGGGTGGGGTCTGTTGAAATCCCTCAGGAGTATAGTTTTGGGGATGTCACAGGCTTACTAAGATGTGGCTGTTAAACTCTTATATGCATCATAGCATGGGGTGCATGCTCAGGGTTTAAAATTATATAGTTTGCAAGACTATGGCTAAAAACTTGGCATTGAGTTTTGCAGTCCGGCTTGGGGCTTGTCTAGTACAGGTTGGATTTTGGCCAACAATGGCCAACAAAGAAGTCTCCTTATATAGGAAACTCTATGGGCAGGTCTAGCTGAGAACGTGGCGGAGCAGATTTGATTAACTGAGTGCTCTGTGTTGCAATTAGAATGCTGCAGTATTGCTGCAGCATCATCTGTATAAAGCCCCTGTGCTTTTAAAATGGCTGTAGGGCACTTAATCTAAAGCTTGTTGAACAGGCCATTTTTAAACAGGTTTAATACATGCGATGCTGCAGCATTTTAATTAGAGCGACTGCCTAGGAGCCTCTCTAATTAAAGCTTTTGATCTGGTATCCCATGATCACCTCTTGGTCAAACTGCCCAGTTGTGGCCTTGGCTCCACCACAGTCCGCTGGCTGGGAAATTGGCTCCGTGGTCGGACCCAGAGGGTTGT